>NC_081191.1:51655230-51955230 GCF_902713425.1 Acipenser ruthenus | reverse complement strand
GTGTCCTGCGTGGGACAAACAACTCCTCCAGGAGCCGGACCAGGAAAGAAAAGGTCGTTTTTTTTTGTTCGCGTTTTTTTCGAATAAGTGTTTTTGTGTTTGGAGGAAAAAAAAATGGATAAAGTGGATGCCTACATGGAGAGGTGGCATGAGCATCAGAGGGAGTTGAAGGAAGGAGGGGCTACATGGTGCCTTGCCTGCCTGGAGTATGGGCACCTCCCTGATGTGTGCCCATATGAAGACCCCCTCTTTGTGCAGGCCTTCGATCGAGGTGAGGTGGAGACCGCGGAGGAGTGGATCCACCTGAAGGCCGTACCATTGCCGCAGGGGGATCAGGAAACTTGCCTCAAAGGGGAGGAGTGGTGCTTTGCCGTCGGCAAGGTTGGGCACAAAGCACCCGACCAACCCCCTCCATGGCAGGAGGTGGAACTGTTGGTCTCGAAGAAGGGAAGGAGTGGTGGTGCCAAGAAGGCAAAGAAGCAGGCTCCAGCGCCTGAGTGGGAGCAGCCCGAACGTCCACAGCCCAAAAGGGGGGAGTCGGTGCGTCCACAGCCCAGAAGGGGGACAGGTAAGCTGCAGCAGCAACAGCAACTGCAGCAACAGCAGGAGGAGGTCAGGGATGATGGCTGGGAGGTTTGTGTTATAAACCTCGTGGCGGAGTTATACCGTGGCTGTGGGGCATATGGGCACACGTTGGCCATATGCCCCATGCAATACGAAGAGGGGGAGCACAAGCATCCAGCTCCCAGAAGGGGGAGCGTGAGCATCCAGCGCCCAGAAGGGGGGAGCCCGTGCATCCAGCGCCCAGAAGGGGGGAGCCTGTGCATCCAGCGCCCAGAAGGGGGGAGCCCGTGCATCCAGCGCCCAGAAGGGGGGAGCCCGTGCATCCAGCGCCCAGAAGGGGGGAGCCCATAGGTCCAGAACCTAGGCCTCCAGGAGCAGAGCAGCGGGAGCTGCCTCTGCCTTCGCCACCTCCACCGCTTCCACCACCAGGAGCAGAGCAGCAGGAGCTGCATCTGCCTCTGTCACCTCCACCGCTTCCACCACCAGGAGCAGAGCAGCGGGAGCTGCCTCTGTCTCCGCCACCTCCACCGCTTCCACCACCAGGAGCAGAGCAGCGGGAGCTGCCTCTGCCTCCGTCACCTCCACCACCAGGAGCAGAGCAGCAGGAGCTGCCTCTGTATCCACCACCGCTAGGGGCAGAGCAGCAGGAGCTGCCTCTGCCTCCTCCACCAGCAGAGGGTGAATGCCTGCTGGTTCCGCCTCAACCGCCGTGGGAGGACTGCTTACCGCTCCCAGCTCCACCAGCAGAGGGTGAATTCCTGCTGGTTCTGCCTCAATTGCCGTGGGAGGACTGCTTGCCCCTCCCACCTCCACCAGCAGAGGGTGAATACCTGCTGGTTCCATCTCCACCTCCACCAGCAGAGGGTGAATACCTGCTGGTTCTGCCTCAGCCGCCGTGGGAGGACTGCTTGCCCCTCCCACCTCCACCAGCAGAGGGTGAATACCTGCTGGTTCCATCTCCATCTCCACCAGCAGAGGGTGAATACCTGCTGGTTCCACATCCACCGTCATGGGAAGGATTGCTTCTGCCCTGCCTCGCACCGCCCAAGGATGCCTGCCTCGCACCGCCCAAGGATGCCTGCTTCGCACCGCCTGGGGCTGCCTGTTGCTCCGCACCGCCTGGGGCTGCCTGTTGCTCCGCATCGCCTGGGGCTGCCTGTTGCTCCGCATCGCCTGGAGAGCCACCAGTTACAGGGTACGAGGGAGAAGTGGCGCTCCCGCTGCCACCTCCATGGCCAGGGGCTCCCCTCCCGAGGGTCCGCTGCTGCTGCCGTCGCCTCCCGAGGGTCCGCTGCTGCTGCTGCCGTCGCCTCCCGAGGGTCCGCTACTGCTGCCGTCACCTCCCGAGGGTCCTGTTTTGCCTGGGGTCGCTACCAGTTCTGCCATGCGACAGGAAATACTGTGGCTGGAGCCCCATGAAGGGGAGCTGCCGGCCACGGAAAAGAGGGGGGAGGTCAGGAGACCAGCTCCCCCAGCCGCACTTTCGCGGCAGGAAATACTGTGTCTGGAGCCCCATGAAGGGCAGCTGCCAGCCATGAAGAAGGGGGGGAGGTCAGGAGACCACCCCCAAAATTTTTTTGGCCGGAGGAGCCGGCCTGTGCGTGGTCCACTAGGACGCTACAGCTGTTTGGGTGGGAGGAGGACATCCCACCGTGGCCTTTGGCGAGAACATCTAACAAAGACACTTTTATACTTAGGCCAGTGTTCTAACACCGTGTTATACACATTTCAGACTTTTAACTGACTTGGGCTTCAGACTGAAATCCCCTTGCTTTGGGTGACCATTTCATTGAAATTGCCAAGATTTACATTTTCATTTAAAAATAATTTTTTTGAATGCAATTCACTTATGATTATCAGCTTATATAAGTACATGTATCATATAATGAAATATTAAGTGTTTATAGACAAGTTTATACAGTTAAAAGCATAGATAATCATGAAAAACCTGGTTTCAAGCAGGTGTACTCAAACATTTGACTGGTACTGTGTGTGTGTGTGTGTGTGTATATATATATATATATATATATGTAAATAAACGGTGCCGCAGCGCCTTTGCCCTGCAGTACTTACTTGTTTGTCCTTCCTGCTTCTGGCCTGACGTCACCACTACAGCCATCCTTGTCACACGTGGTGTTCAGCGTGGAATTACTAGCGCCTCCTGGACTGGCCGGAACAGGGTCTGTGCCTCATTTTTTAAATTTTATTTTTTGTTATTATTTTTGGGGATAGAGGATGGGAAGCTTTGTGGTGGCTGCACTTCACGGAGGTGAGGCACTACAGGAGGGAAAGTGCTCCCCAGAGGCCACCTCTCCAGAGAAGGATGGAGTGGTACGAGAGCTGGATGAGGGACCCCAGCACCCCCCTGTGGCTAAAAACAGCAACCTGGATATCCTCTTGGACTTCATCAGGCTGACACCAGAAGTCCAACAAAAAGCCATCACCAGAGGATATCCAGGGCTCATAGAGGTGTTGGAGTGGATGACCCAGATTAGTTGACTGGGTCTACCAGGAACGGGAGCAGGAGAGAGGAGACATGGACCCAAAAAGGGGAGGAGTCTGTGCATCCACAACCCAAGAGGGGTGAGGCCGAACATCCACTGCCCAAGAGGGAGAAGCCAGTGCGTCCACAGCCAAAAAGGGGGGAGGCTGCACGTCCACAGCCCACGTCTCCACCAGCAGAGGAAGAATACCTGCTGGTCCCGACTCCATCACCCACAGCAGAGAAAGACCTGCTGTGCCCATCTCCACCAGCAGAGGGAGCATGCAGGCTGGTCCCCCAACTGCAGCCAAAAGGGGAGGAGCCCCTGCCGCCTTTGCCGCCAGAAGGGGAGGAGCCCCTTCTGCCTTTGCCATCAGAAGGGGAGGAGCCCCTGCCGCCTAGGCTGCCAGAAGGGGAGAAGCCCCTGCCACCTCCGCCATCAGGAGCAGAGCAGCAGGAGCTGCCTCTGTTTCTGCCACCTCCACAGCCAGAGGCAGAGCAGCAGGAGCGGCCTCTGACTCCACCACCGCCAGGAGCAGAGCATCAGGAGCTGCTTCTGCCACCTCCACCACCAGAGGCAGAGCAGCAGGAGCTGCCTCTGCCTCCACCACCGCCAGGAGCAGAGCAGCAGGAGCTGCCTCTGTCTCCACCACTGCCAGAGGGAGACGAGAAGGAGCTGCCTCTCTCTTCACCACTGGAAGGACCAGGACAGGATGCTGGTGGTCCTCAGCAACCCCTGCTGAGCGGCGCATGGAGGAAAACCGCCGTCGCCGCCCGGGGTTGCCTGCCGCTCCGCATCGCCTGGGGTTGCCTGCCGCTCTGCATCGCCTGGGAGAGCTGTTTCTTTTGTGTCTCCTAGGGTTGCTGAGGGTCCCGCTTCGCCTGGGGTTGCTGAGGGTCCCGCTTCGCCTGGGGTTGCTGCCGGTCCCGCTGCCGGCTCTGCCTCGCCTGGGGTCGCTGACTGTCCCGCTTCACCTTGGGTCGCTGCCGGTCCCACTTTGCCTGGGGTCGTTGCTGATCCCGCTTCGCCTGGGATCGCTGCCAGCTCTACCTCGTCTGGGGTCGCTGACTGTCCCGCTTCACCTTGGGTCGCTGCCGGTCCCACTTTGCCTGGGGTCGCTGCCAGCTCTACCTCGTCTGGGGTCGCTGCCAGTCCTGCATGTGCGCTTTTGTTGTTAAATATTGAAGTTATGTCATTAACAGTTTAAATTCACATTTTCCTCAGCAGCACCGTGTGACTGTATACAGGGCACGTCCAAAATAATGCCAGACAATATTTCAGCATCAGATTATTAAGAAACTGATAGGAAAATGGAATTTGTGGCTGAATTCAACTTTCCCACTCAACGGTGTGCAGACGATTGTGCATGTGTTGTGTCAGGAAATGAAAACCAAATACAAAGGATGAAAAATGCAATATTTATTTTTTTAGGTTGGATCATCCTGAAAAGACCGAATTCCTAAGCAATACATCATTTCCAAATCTCATTTGCTAGTTTATTTGATACATGTCCATTTTGCAAGCATTCCCAATCAGCTGGAGCTATACCTAAGACTTTGGGAACGTATATTGAAATAACAAAGTGCTGCTATATTGTGGGTAGTTCCCTTCATTAGTTGGAAATGAGAACAACTCCATCTCGGTTTCCTTTTCCTGCACCACTGTCACAAAGACGGCCGGAGTGGGTGGCGTCAGACCAGAAGCAGGGAGTAAACAGACAGAGACTTGGGGTTTTGGTGGAGCTGAGCGAATGGTTTCGCTCAGCATTTAATAAAACAGCACAGAAAATAAAAGGTTTGAACAGACAAAAACACGGGACACGGCACTTGCGCCAAAATAAACAGACAAACAAAACGACTAAACACTAACACACAGGTGAAACGGAGACGAACAAACACGGTGAGTACAAACAAAACACTTATTATATTTACGCTCTTAATGATTTACTCCTTCTCTCGCACCCGTTCTCCACTCTCTGAACACCTAACCCTGACTGACTAAAAATGTGCCTATTTATACTGTTGTGCTGGGATTCAATTACTAATTAATTATTCACTTGAATCCCAGCACGTGAATTAATTCTGTGCAACCCCGTGCTCACATATTACATTTAACCAGCACGTGAAGTGATTTGTGCTCCCTCGTGCCTAAATACAAATCTACACTTTAAATACACGTGAAACACAGACCCGTTTATATCCCGTGTACCAATCTATACACCAACATTTACAAACGCAACATACAACACATAACACAAATGCACACAGGGGCGGGGCGCTTTGCCACATATACCCCCCCTTGTGCGCAGCACACATGGCCTCAACGGCCACCTCCCCCCTTAAAAATCCAGCAGTCCAGGACAAAGTCTCGGGCTGGGAAGGGAGGCTTCAGTGGGCCCATGGCTGGCCATGCTGTCAGCACCCCTGCCGGTAGTGGCACGGCTGACAGCCTGTTGGTCCCGTCCTGCAGCGAAAAAGCTGCGGGAGCAGGTGGTCCCCCGACCTCCCCCTTCTTCGTAGCCGGCAGCTCCCTCCTGTGGGGCTCCGGCCACAAGAACTCCTGCAGCGAAACTGCTGCTGGGGAAAGTGGTCTCCAGACCTCGTCCCCCTTCTTTGTAGCCGGTAGCTCCCTTTGGTGGGGCTCCGACCACAGTACTGCCGGCAGCGAAGAAGCTGCAGTGGGAGCAGGTCTCCGGACCTCCCCCACGATCTCCGGCAGCGAAACTGCTGCAGTGGGAGCAGGTCTCCGGACCTCCCCCACGATCTCCGGCAGCGAAACTGCTGCAGTGGGAGCAGGTCTCCGGACCTCCCCCACGATCTCCGGCAGCGAAACTGCTGCAGTGGGAGCAGGTCTCCTGACCTCCCCCACGATCTCCGGCAGCGAAACTGCTGCTGGGGTTGGTGGTCTCCAGACCTCCTCCCCCTTCTTCGTGGCCGACAGCTCCCCTTTCTGGGGCTCCGGCCACCGTACTCCCCGTGGTGGAGGTATGGGAAGCAGAGACAGCTCCTGCTGTTCTGCTTCTGGCAGTGGCAGAGGCAGAGGCAGCTCCTCTGCTCCTGGAAGTGGCAGAGGCAGCTCCTGCTCCTCTGCTCCTGGAAGTGGCAGAGGCAGCTCCTGCTCCTTTGCTCCTGCCGGTGTAGGTGGCGGAGGCAGAGGCAGCTCCGGCTGCTCTGCTCCTGCCGATGTAGGTGGCGGAGGCAGAGGCAGCTCCTGCTCCTCTGCTCCTGGAAGTGGCAGAGGCAGCTCCGGCTGCTCTGCTCCTGCCGGTGAAGGTGGGAGCAGCGTGTAGTCTCCTGCCGATGGAGGTGGGAGCAGCGTGTAGTCTCCCCCTTTTTCAGGGGACTGGTGCTGCTCTGCCTCTCTTGCAGCGGACTGGTGCGGCTCTGCTTCTGAAGGGGAAACCAGCAGGCATTCTTCCTCTGCTGGTTGTGCTGGGGAAACCAGCAGGCATTCTTCCTCTGCTGGTTGTGCTGGGGAAACCAACAGGCATTCTTCCTCTGCTGGTTGTGCTGGGGAAACCAGCAGGCATTCTTCCTCTGCTGGTTGGGCTGGGGAAACCAGCAGGCATTCTTCCTCTGCTGGTTGTGCTGGGGAAACCAGCAGGCATTCTACCTCTGCTGGTTGTGATGGGGAAACCAGCAGGCATTCTTGCTCTGCTGGTGAAGGTGGGAACAGCTGCCTCTCAGGCTTCGGATTCCCGCGGTCCCCCCGTCTGGGCGCTGGATGCTCGCGGTCCCCCCGTCTGGGCGCTGGACGCTCGCGGTCCCCCCGTCTGGGCGCTGGTTCCTCCTCTTCATACTGGGTGGGGCATATGGCTAACGTGTGCCCATAAGCCCCACAGCCAGGGCATAACTCTGCTGCGAGGTTCTTTAAAAAAACCTCCCAGCCATCATCCTCGACCTCCTCCCTTTTGGGCTGTGGACGCCCCGACTCCTCCCTTTTGGGCTGTGGACACTCGGGTTCCCCCCACTCAGGCGTAGGACGTTCGGGTTCCTCCCACTCAGGCGTAGGACGTTCGGGTTCCTCCCACTCAGGCGTAGGACGCTCAGGCTCCTCCCACTCGGGCTGTGGACGCTCAGGCTCCTCCCACTCGGGCTGTGGACGCTCAGGCTCCTCCCACTCGGGCTGTGGACGCTCAGAATCCTCCCACTCGGGCTGTGGACGCTCAGGCTCCTCCCACTCGGGCTGTGGACGCTCAGGCTCCTCCCACTCGGGCTGTGGACGCTCAGGCTCCTCCCGCTCAGGTACTGGAGAGGGCAGCGACTGCTCCTCTCCCTCTTGCTCACTGGAAGGCATCCCTCCCATGTCTGCAGCTAGGTAACCCAGCACCACAATGGTGAGGTCACGAACGGATGCCGGGTTGTGCTGTTGCTCCCAGTCCTCCCATCGTTTCCCATCTCGCATCTGCAGTGCGTGAATAACCATGGGGAGGTCACTGGCGAAGTTCCCCTCGGGGTGCACCAGCCAGTCCCATATTTCCCGGGACGGTGGGGAACCCGGTGGCAGTGGGGGTAGAGGGGTGGCTACTGCCCCGTTGTGGCTGTCCTCCTCCCAGCCCGGCATGCAGGAAGAGGGCTGCAGCTGTTGTTGTTGCTGCTGCTGCTTCTGCTGCTTCCTGCAGCTCTTTCTTCCCATCCTCGCTTTACTATTTTTTTTTTTTTTTTTTTCCACAAAACCCCCTCTCCTGTCTGACGCTTGGAGGCGCTATTATCCCACGATGACACCACGTGTCACAAAGACGGCCGGAGTGGGTGGCGTCAGACCAGAAGCAGGGAGTAAACAGACAGAGACTTGGGGTTTTGGTGGAGCTGAGCGAATGGTTTCGCTCAGCATTTAATAAAACAGCACAGAAAATAAAAGGTTTGAACAGACAAAAACACGGGACACGGCACTTGCGCCAAAATAAACAGACATACAAAACGACTAAACACTAACACACAGGTGAAACGGAGACGAACAAACACGGTGAGTACAAACAAAACACTTATTATATTTACGCTCTTAATGATTTACTCCTTCTCTCGCACCCGTTCTCCACTCTCTGAACACCTAACCCTGACTGACTAAAAATGTGCCTATTTATACTGTTGTGCTGGGATTCAATTACTAATTAATTATTCACTTGAATCCCAGCACGTGAATTAATTCTGTGCAACCCCGTGCTCACATATTACATTTAACCAGCACGTGAAGTGATTTGTGCTCTCCTCGTGCCTAAATACAAATCTACACTTTAAATACACGTGAAACACAGACCCGTTTATATCCCGTGTACCAATCTATACACCAACATTTACACACGCAACATACAACACATAACACAAATGCACACAGGGGCGGGGCGCTTTGCCACAACCACTTATACAGCACAGACTTTATTATTATTATTATTATTATTATTATTATTATTATTATTATTATTATTATTATTATTATTATTGAATGCAACATTAAGCATAATAATACATCAACATACAACATGCGAAGGAAACATGATAAACAAAAGCAGGTAAAAGTTTCTTCCTTATGGAAAATTAGACAAACCATGTTTGTTGCACAGTGTGTTTCCACACGGAGGTAATATAGCTTATACAACGCTTAATTGGGCATGCGCCGGTACGTTTCAGGGTACATGTGACGGTACATGCAGAAGTAATGTTTTTTGGCTCAGAAGAGATGCTTTAGAACAGTGATTTTGTACATAGCAGTGTGGTATTATGCAGATGTTTGGGTGCATACGGATTATACAATGACCAAATACATTCGGAGGAGGAAGGTGAGATAGTTTATGTTTTATCTTTCATGTAGCGCTGATGTACCCTTTAAACGTACACTATTAGTATACGTTGAATATACTGAAGTATAAAATAATACCACTTCAAGTAAACTACACATATACGACTAGTATACCTAAAGTGTACTTGAAACATACTGATGTACTAAATAGTAATACTTCAAGTAAACTAAACTAAACTAAAAAAGTACTAATAGTATAAAGTTCCCTGTAGAAATGTATTAAATAAAGCAAGTATAGTACAAGTGAGTTTTCGTTTTACATTAATTATCAAGACCTATACTTGACAATGTCAAGTAGACTGATTACTTTTATGTAAAAAATGCATAAAATTAAGAACATATTGCAAAACATTTTTGTTTATGTTCCCTTTGAACAACGTAATTGCGCCATAAAGCTATCCACTTTTTGTCCTTTAAGTAATTTTTAAGAGCATTCTTTGTAACAGATATTTAAACCTTAATACCCCCCTCTCCACCACACACATCACTTTTAAACAGCTCCCATTCAGTTTAACCTGTAAAACAGGCAGTAGAAATAGTCAGATCATAAAGAGAATTGTAAACTTGGTTGCTTTTCTGCAAAGGAGAATCCGCCCCTAACCAAGCACATAAAAGCTCTGTGTTATTCTTTCATGTCGCTTCTTTTTGTATCAGCTGCTCAGTCAAGTGCTGGGAGGCCGAAATGGGAGTTGACCGCTTAGAGTCTGGAGGAAGGGCTGCCCTCAGCCATGGATTCCCTAAGGTTTCACCCTAAAAAAATTAAAAATATGTGAGTAGTGGGGTTTTCTTTACCTGAGTGCTGAGCGGTTCGTATTTAGTTCTGCGGGGTGAGTGGTCAGGTTGGAGAGGCTGGGCTCTCTCCCCCAGTGCAGTCATGCTCTGAGGGATGGGCCGTGTCTCAGCTGCTGATTTTCATTAAATTCATTATTTGGGGGATAGGTGGCAGGGCGCCACTGTGGATTCTCGTTAATTATTTATTACTATTCATTCATGGTTTGGCGGCCTCGTCTTTTCAGGGGGAGGTGGCCACAGCCACTTCCTATCTGCGGCACTGGGATGCAAGTAACTGTTCATGTTTTTCCAGCCCGTCTCACGCAGGTAGCCGTTGGGCATCTACGAACGAGATCTCCGGCCAAATTTGTCTTTCACTCGGGCCCTGAGCGCCCTTCACAGTTCATAAATCATCTGCAAGTGCAATCATTATCATCATTCACACATAGCGGATTCTCCATGCTAACAGAGAATCAAGGAGTCAGAGTGGTTAAAAAATGTACCAGTAAATGTCAATCAGTACAAACATTACCCTTGAACTACATTAATACCAACATTTATTATGATTTCGTTTAAACAATAAAACTTTCTTCAAATCGAACCAATTTTAGTTTGAATGTTTCTTCAGTCGTCTTCAGGTTTTTCACTCTGCAGCTGCTTTCATATTGCACTTCTTTCTCAAGACATTTCTTACATATTGGACAGTAAAGGATGAGTACTTGAAACAATGTGCCCTGAAAAGAAAAATCAGAACAAAAACTATTCTATTGCTTTAATTTGCTGCTTTTTAGTTTTCATCTGAACATGAGCATTATGACTGCAAGGGCACAACTTACTCATAGCCCCACCCCCCACCCCCATCCAACCCAAAGGATATAGATAGGGGTCTACTTAAATCGCTGTAAATTTACGTATTTTTCACGGGTATATTGCGGAATAAAATTAGGATTTTGCGGACCTGTTTAAACATTAAATAAACCTAAGTAAACAGTACTTCAGAACACTATAAAGCCTAAAAATAGTGGTACTTTATTCCTTACTAAAACAGAGTGCTGTCATTTGTTAAAGGTGAGTATGCAGCATCCCCCTGCAGTTGACTTGTCCATACACTGAGACTGCACGTTCTGCATCCACTGAATTGGTTGGAAGTTAAGGTAAAGCTTTGCCAAGTTATACAGATGAGGAAATCGATTAGAAACAGCCCCAAAACTCGATTACACAAGGGCATCTGGCATACTTTAATAAAGGCAATGTATGCAGCACGTTCGTTGTCATGTTATTTGTCCCATCCAATAATTTATTTTATTAGTACCTAGTCAAAACAAAGAAGACGTGGCTATTCGGGTCTAAAATTCAAACTGTAAGCAGCAAGTTGAAGCGAGGTGGCTCTGCTGGATCGTTTTAGTATTGATTTAACTTGCAGACAGGAATACTTTTTGTCTGGGCTGACTTTCCAGTTTGGTTTTTGAAAGCTGTTTATTTTACGTTCATGTACAGTTTCTTTGGGAAATGTCTTGAAACGATCATCAGCCGAAATATACTTTGCTTTTTTTGTCGTCCATTTCTACTATTTTACCTCCAATGCTGTCCCACCTCAAAAATGAAAGATGCTGTGTACCAAAAGGTGCAAAATCAAAAAGAAAAAAGTAATGTAGGTACACAAAAATGTGAATAATTGATAAAAAAAAAAAATCAATTACATCAAGACATTTCGGACTACAAGTCCTTCTTCAGCGGGATGGATTGGAAAAAGCAGTGTGTAAACAAGCTGTTGTTCAAAAGAAAAAAGTTCTGGAGGACGATGACATAATGACTTCAGAATAGAATGTTCATTCCAACACATTCCAAAGTGCCTAATTTGAAAATTAATTTACATTCTTGTTTCCTGGCTCTGTTTATCCCACAGCAGTGAGCCATCCATCCATTATCTGTAACCGCTTAATCCTATAGAGCAACGTTTCCCAAAGTGGGGGTCGCGACCCAAATATGGGTCCCGGCAAGGTTTCTGACGGGTCGCCAAACAATTAAAAAAATATGACGTTCGGTGCACACTGTTAAGATTTATTTTCTATGCAACTTCTTATGCTTATATTCAAAATAAATACAATTTGCATACAAATCATTAGCAGTAATTATGTAAACAGTGTATTGTTTTATCACCTTCTACTTTAAATATGAAGCAAAAAAAATTAAGTATAGGGTGACATTTTATGTGCGGTTACTTGGGATTTTGAAAACAGTTGTTAAAATGGATGCAACACGAAAAAATGTCTATCCTACTTGTAGCTAAAAAAAAAAAAAAAAAAAAAAAAAACTCGCAATTACCATCTTATATCAACTTCAGTTTTTCTTACATTGTTGACGAGGATGATCTGCGTCCTCATGTGCCATTTGTTGTGAAGTACTGACTCACGAAAGCCTTTAGCCTTCGGCATCTTGAGACACGGCATCCTGATTGCGTTGGGAAACTAGTTTTTCCAGAAGAAAGCTGATCAATTAGCAAAACAGCAAGACGTTCTTAAAAACAACTGCCTCAGAGAAGGAGATACAGTGCCTTGCGAAAGTATTCGGCCCCCTTGAACTTTGCGACCTTTTGCCACATTTCAGGCTTCAAACATAAATATATGAAACTGTAATTTTTTGTGAAGAATCAACAACAAGTGGGACACAATCATGAAGTGGAACGAAATTTATTGGATATTTCAAACTTTTTTTAACAAATAAAAAACTGAAAAATTGGGCGTGCAAAATTATTCAGCCCCTTTACTTTCAGTGCAGCAAACTCTCTCCAGAAGTTCAGTGAGGATCTCTGAATGATCCAATGTTGACCTAAATGACTAATGATGATAAATAGAATCCACCTGTGTGTAATCAAGTCTCCGTATAAATGCACCTGCACTGTGATAGTCTCAGAGGTCCGTTTAAAGCGCAGAGAGCATCATGAAGAACAAGGAACACACCAGGCAGGTCCGAGATACTGTTGTGGAGAAGTTTAAAGCCGGATTTGGATACAAAAAGATTTCCCAAGCTTTAAACATCCCAAGGAGCACTGTGCAAGTGATAATATTGAAATGGAAGGAGTATCAGACCACTGCAAATCTACCAAGACCTGGCCGTCCCTCTAAACTTTCAGCTCATACAAGGAGAAGACTGATCAGAGATGCAGCCAAGAGGCCCATGATCACTCTGGATGAACTGCAGAGATCTACAGCTGAGGTGGGAGACTCTGTCCATAGGACAACAATCAGTCGTATACTGCACAAATCTGGCCTTTATGGAAGAGTGGCAAGAAGAAAGCCATTTCTTAAAGATATCCATAAAAAGTGTCGTTTACAGTTTGCCACAAGCCACCTGGGAGACACACCAAACATGTGGAAGAAGGTGCTCTGGTCAGATGAAACCAAAATCGAACTTTTTGGCAACAATGCAAAACGTTATGTTTGGCGTAAAAGCAACACAGCTCATCACCCTGAACACACCATCCCCACTGTCAAACATGGTGGTGGCAGCATCATGGTTTGGGCCTGCTTTTCTTCAGCAGGGACAGGGAAGATGGTTAAAATTGATGGGAAGATGGATGGAGCCAAATACAGGACCATTCTGGAAGAAAACCTGATGGAGTCTGCAAAAGACCTGAGACTGGGACTTGTCTTCCAGTCTTCCAACAAGACAATGATCCAAAACATAAAGCAAAATCTACAATGGAATGGTTCACAAATAAACATATCCAGGTGTTAGAATGGCCAAGTCAAAGTCCAGACCTGAATCCAATCGAGAATCTGTGGAAAGAACTGAAAACCGCTGTTCACAAATGCTCTCCATCCAACCTCACTGAGCTCGAGCTGTTTTGCAAGGAGGAATGGGCAAAAATTTCAGTCTCTCGATGTGCAAAACTGATAGAGACATACCCCAAGCGACTTACAGCTGTAATCGCAGCAAAAGGTGGCGCTACAAAGTATTAACTTAAGGGGGCTGAATAATTTTGCACGCCCAATTTTTCAGTTTTTTATTTGTTAAAAAAGTTTGAAATATCCAATAAATTTCGTTCCACTTCATGATTGTGTCCCACTTGTTGTTGATTCTTCACAAAAAATTACAGTTTCATATCTTTATGTTTGAAGCCTGAAATGTGGCAAAAGGTCGCAAAGTTCAAGGGGGCCGAATACTTTCGCAAGGCACTGTAAATGTATCCTACCTGGTTACAATGCATATTGCAAAAAAAAAAACAAAAAAAAAAACTGCACAACAGACTCTTGTTGTCGGTATGTTTGCAATGCTTGATGTTGAATTGAAAATTAAAACTGGTATTCAGTATGTAGGCAACACAATTTTAAATGGATATTGTAACGTGGAGGTAAAGGAAGCAATCCAGGCAAGTATTCTGGTCTCAAATGCACGGTTTATTTTACAAGAATGAGCAATAAAATAAATGCAACAGTGGCTGCTGGTCAGCCGAGGCAAGTGGGGCATGGCCGCACCAATAATTCCCAAAGGCTAAAAAAACATTTTGCATATTCGTATTATTTAATGAGAAATATAAACATATGTAAGCATATTAAATACATTTAAGTGCACAAAAGTGCTAGTGACATTATTTAAAAGTCTCAACTCGCTTTCTCCAGTACCGAAACAGCAACGTAGAAAACTGGAACAATGTAGTACTGCCGCGTGACGCACAAACATTGAGTGCCACACAAAGCTGTTTGTCACTATGGCAACTCACCACTGCTGGGCAGTCATTGTGAAGGCATTGCTATGATAACCACAATGCGCTTGATGAGACACCTACTGGATTTGGAGCAGTTCGAATTTGTGCGATTTTAGTGTGTTCAATAATGGCTTTAGTTGAATATGATATTATATGATACCTGAGGAAAATAGGTTTTACAGTAAGATCCCAAGAAGAGAGACGTTCACTTGTTAAGGACGGCAGAATAACACCAGCACTGGAGATTATGAAGAAAGACGGTAAACGAACGCGGCAAGGAGTTCATAAAATGGAAGGCAGCGCTGTGAACAAAATATTGTTGGCCATGTTTGCTTCTTTCAACTAAATAAGCCAGGGTTACATCTCTTTTAATGGACTAAAACTGTTAATTTCTTGCCACGACATGACAAGGTGCCTTGTTCGTTTTGAATTAATGATTTTGTGATATTGTATTTGTGTCTTTATAGCGAAAGTTCTACGCTGGTGTCATACAATGACGTAGAACTAAATACTACATGGTTTTAAGGTTCTGTGATTTGCCAATTGATTATAAAAAATTGTAGCCGCAATTCTCTAAATTGTGTGTTGTTTACAGTGCTAATGTTTTTAAGTGATGGGAGTATATTTACCATAGCGACTGCAGTCTATTATTTGAAGCATTAAAATGCTCTCAGCGGAGGCATATATGCAATCAGCTGAACAAAGTAAATGTACTTTTAGTACGTTAGCCATTGAGTGGGGGTGGCAATAACTATTTTGTGATTTGTGCCCCACCTGTCAAAAAAGTCACGAGCCGCCACTGATTGCAATAAACAGTAACGAACACAGGATAAATAAAATGGTTTAATAAACAGTCAGGTGACACACACAAAGCTAACAGTCTCTACATGTCTGACTCGGAAATTAAAAAAAAAAGAACAGCAGGTTCTCTCCCACAGCCCCAAAACTCACACGTCACCCAGCCCCTCCCTCTTCCATTTTGCTCCGTCGTGCGCGCTCCCCCAATCACAGGCACGCATTCCTGTCCCACCACCCCATTATCTCAATGCACCCACATAGTCCATTAATCTCCATGGGGGCTCTCTTGCAAATTCATGTTTGTGATCGGCTGCAGTCCCGTTGTCCACGCGAAGGGGACCCTTAACTCCAAATCCTGAGCTGGCTGTCGTGTGAGAGAATGCTTCTAGAAGTGGCCCCTTTGATTACTGTGTTGTGGATGTATTTACAAGTAGCACAGTGTGACCTGTTGCATGTAAATGAGCCTTTAAGACTGTCAGAACTAGGTCGCATGTTACTATGGATTAAATATTCTGTTAGATTTGTGTCTTTTGTAAGACATCAATGGTGGATTATTGAAAATAGGAGATGTAGAGGGATCTTGTTGGAGATCTTTTCTTTGTATGATATGTTATATTTTTTTGGTCACAGGATGATATGTAAGAACTAGGGGGATATGATTATTAGTATTCTGTGTTTTGATTTGTACAAACATCCTTTCTGTTTATGATAGATACATGCAACTGAGCTTCTCTTATGGCTGTGTTTGGAAAACCAGTTTCTGAAAAATTCACACATTTCATTTGGTTTGTTTAAAAAAAAATCACTATCATCACTGCAAATGCGCCTCAGTCTTAATAAATGAAAGTACGAAATGGATGTGAAGAGTATCTCAGGTATGAAAATGGTGGTGGTGGTGTTGGTAGAATTAGAAAGTAGAATTGTGATGAAATATACAATATAAAATACAGACTTGTTTAAAAAGTATAGAATTAAACAGATATCAGGACCTAATCATATTTATTATTATTATTTTCTGCATCTGGTTGAACAAATTGAATACATACCAATTATAACATCAACTTTTTCGGTATCCAATGGCCGTTTGGTTTGAAGACTTTTATAGGGATTCAAGGAAATGCATGCACATGGATTAGGGAGTTGTTAACATGTAGAAAACAGAAAGTACTGATTAGAGGAGAAACCTCAAAATGGAGCGAGGTAACCAGTGGTGTACCACAGGGATCAGTATTAGGCCCTCTGCTATTCCTAATCTACATTAATGATTTAGATTCTGGTATAGTAAGCAAACTCGTTAAATTTGCAGATGACACAAAAATAGGAGGAGTGGTAAACACTGTTGCAGCAGCACAGGTCATTCAAAATGATCTAGACAGCATTCAGAACTGGGCAGACACATGGCAAATGAAATTTAACAAAGAAAACTGTAAAGTATTGCATGCAGGCAATAAAAATGTGCATTATAAATATCATATGGGAGATAGTGAAATTGAAGAAGGGAACTATGAAAAAGACCTAGGAGTTTATGTTGACTCAGAAATGTCTTCATCTAGACAATGTGGGGAAGCTATAAAAAAAGGCCAACAAGATACTCGGATATAATGTGAGAAGTGTTGAATTTAAATCAAGGGAAGTAATGTTAAAACTTTACAATGCATTAGTAAGACCTCACCTAGAATATTGTGTTCAGATCTGGTCACCTCGTTACAAAAAGGATATTGCTGCTCTAGAAAGTGTGCAAAGAAGAGCAACCAGAATTATCCCGGGTTTAAAAGGCATGTCGTATGCAGACAGGCTAAAAGAATTGAATTTATTCAGTCTTGAACAAAGAAGACTATGCGGCGATCTGATTTAAACATTCAAAATCCTGAAAGGTATAGACAATGTCGACCCAGGGGACTTCTGGAGTCACAAATGGAGATTAGATAAAGGGGCATTCAGAACAGAAAATAGGAGGCACTTTTTTACACAAAGAATTGTGAGGGTCTGGAACCAACTCCCCAGTAATGTTGTTGAAGCTGACACCCTGGGATCCTCCAAGAAGCTGGTTTATGAGATTCTGGGATCAATAAGCTACTAACAACCAAACGAGTAAGATGGGCTGAATGGCCTCCTCTTGTTTGTAAACTTTCTTATGTTCTTATGTTTTTAATAACTTTATCCCAGAGTTCTTTTGGCAGCTCCTTGTTCAGCATGTTTTGCCATTTGCTTAAAATTCACTTCATACAACAGAAACAGCTTGATTCTTCATCCAGGAGTATTTGAATCAGTTGAATTACTGTGATTGGACACAGGTGGGCTCTATTTAACTTATTATGTGCCTTGTTAAGGCAATTTGTTTTACCTGAGCTAATTTGGATTTGCTATGAGAAAGTGTGTGAGGACTTATGCAATCAAGACTTTTTGGATTTTAATTTTTAAAAACTATACATTGCAACTTGAAATCTGCATGTCTTATTCTGATCAGTGTGGGCAGCAGTGTGGAGTAGTGGTTAGGGCTCTGGACTCTTGACCAGAGGGTTGTGGGTTCAATCCCCAGTGGGGGACACTGCTGTTGTACCCTTGAGCAAGGTACTTTATCTAGATTGCTCCAGTAAAAACCCAACTGTAAAAATGGGTAATTGTATGTAAAATAATGTGATACCTGTATAATGTGAAATAATGTATAATGTGATATCTTGTAACAATTGTAAGTTGCCCTGGATAATGGCGTCTGCTAAGAAATAAATAATAATAATAATAATCATCATGGGCATTTTTAAACCAGAAAAGCAAGGTGTTCCTAACATCAGGAATTGAGGAAACCGGAAACCTTGACAGTTGAAAACAGAACACCACAAACAAAGGACTAGTTTGAAACAGTTTCTAACAGATTAGGTTAAGTCTGTAAAATGCTTAAATGTGACGCGCTGTCAGATTTGGGCAGTTCCCCCCACTTACCAGCAGATGTGTTGAAGGGTGGATCCATACTGATTGGAAGAAATGGGGGTTTGAAATGCTAATATTCATAGTATATAATGTAATGTTTTTGTTTGAATCGTCAGTCAATTCTTTGATTTGACTCCACGGTCGTCTGTGTTATGATACAAACGTATCCATTAGGGCATGCTGTGACCTGCGGGTCTTTGCTTGCTTGTATCTAATGTTTATACGATTGTATTAACATTATTTTTTTTATACATACCGTATATTTTTTATTTTAAAAAATCATTTGTCGAATTTATTTCCCTACAACACCAACAGAAGCTGTGTGGTCCAGTGGTTATAGAAAAGGGCTTGTAACCAGGAGGTCCCTGGTTTAAATCCTACCGCGACCACTGACTCATTGTGTTATCCTGAGCAAGTCATTTAACCACCTTGTGCTCCGTCTTTCGGGTGAGACGTAATTGTAAGTGAGTCTGCAGCTGATGCATAGTTCACACACCCTATTCTCTATAAGTCGCCTTGGATAAAGGCGTCTTCTAAATAAACTAATAATAATATGAAATGTAATAAATCACGCACTGGGTGTCTAATGTAGGCTATTTTTTTAATCATATGCATTTAAGCCGGGTCCACACCTGAGCAATTAGTTGCGTAACCCAATTGCTCCCGAAATCGCACAACTCAGTTGCGAGCAATTACTTGTGCAACAAGGTTCCCACATCTACATGTTTCATTTTTTATGATAACTGAGGTGACAGTTTTTTGGGGTTTTTTTACATTTTTATTCCATACAGGTGAAGTAGTTTTTTTTAGTTTTTACAACTGAGTTGACAGTTTTTATTTTGTGCCATGTCTACAAGTTTAGAATTGTATTTATTTTCTTTATTTTTTAACAACTGAGGTGACACTTTTTTTGGTCAGGTCGTAATGTGTCCAGTAATTAATGAGGAAGAGTTGGCTGTTATTATTTTTTTCAACTGTTGTTATTTTAAATGCCATATTCCCTAAAGAAAAAACAAAGCCACGTTAAAAGCTGGATGAAACCATGGTTGAGGCGTTGGCAGAAACATGCGGCATATCATGCCCTTGTTGAGGAAATGAGGCTCGAAGATGCAAAAAAGTACCAAAACTTTTTATGGATGGACACCAAATCATTTGAAATACTACTAAACTTAGTAAAACCTTTTTAAAAATTAGCGCTTCTTTATGACAGGATATGCAAGCCGTGCAGTCAGCATTATAGAACCAATCAGAGTTCTCGAATTGCCACATGATCACCTATGTCTACAAAGGTCGCTCAGGAGGTTGGTTGAAAAGTAGAGCCCGCCTCTACTTTTCAAGCAACTGGTTGCAGGGACGTCCACATATAAGCGACTCGATTGCATGCAACTAAGAGCTTAGAGCAATGTGAATGTACCTTGTGGATAATCCAATATAATGTGAGTTTATTGGTAAAGCGCCTGACCCTGAATATGTATGTTATGCGAAAGGAGCTGTGGGACCTGGCTGTTTGGTCTGAATCCTACAACTGCCTAATAAATGTGTTATGATTGTACCCGATTCCATTGACTTGGACTCCCTTTATTTACCCCTGGCCTGCAATTTTCACCGATACCAGCCTACCCAACATTACAAGTGGCTCCAAACATCCTTGAACCTTTGGATGGTACATTTCCAGTCAAAAGTTTGAAAACAAAACAACAAATAAATCCTCTGAAGTGTCATCTTGTTTGGAACATCTTCCTCCTGCTCTCAAACATCTAAGTATTCTGATATATATATATATATATATATATATATATATATATATATATATATATATATATATATATATATATATATATATATATATATATATAGGTTGTAGGGAGATATGCAAATAAAGCATTACAAGAGCCAATCAAATCACGTGAAAGTTGCCTAACGGCTTCTACATTCACAGTGTTTTAAAAGACAAAATACAGTAGCTGCATACATGTTTCACCCTTTTGGGGCTCATCAGTACAGCACAACTGTATTTTGACTTCAGAAAGACTCAGGAGAGTAAATAAAAACAAGTAGCTTTCGAGTTAAGGTGAGAGAAAGCAATAAATTCAAAAACAAATGGGTTGTAGGGAGATATGCAAATAAAGCATTAAAAGAGCTTTTTTTTGTTTTGATTGGCTTTTTTTTTTGTATTCAGCCGATGAAGGACTTGTAGTCCAAAACATCCTGATAATTGATTTGTAATCAGTTATTCTACCTTTTTAAGTGCCTGAAATATCCTTTTCTTTTTTTCTTTTTATATACATATATATATAATTGTGGAATGGTGGTGGGCAATTCACTGACATACACGGGAGACAGAAGGTTTAATTGAAAACACTGCACTGGTGCCCAGTTTTATTATTTTATGTATTTTCTTTACGCCTGCAGAGGGCGCTGTTGTCCGTGGCCTGAATACCGGCAATGGTAAACAGGACCACAGAAATATCAATACTGGTAAACAGTTCAATGCTGGCGCACTCACAAGTGCTCTGAAATAAGAAATAACAAAAGGCGAAAGAAAAGGGAAAATAAAACACAGTAATAAAACCACAAAATAAAGGTGCTGCTTACGCAGTGCCCCCACTGCCGCTAAGCCGGTCAGCTCGGGTCTCCGTCCTATGCTGTTATGCCCTGTACACTGGGGTGGCCAAGGTTCCCCTTCTATTTCTACACGCTCCCTCGGATACATAACAATTTATTTTGTATATTATTTTCTTTCACTAGGCTGGCTGTCTTCCTCAGCCGTGCTTGCCTATTTTGGTCGCTCGCTCCAACCACTGGCCTTCTCAGCCAGCGTCTCTGTGTGTTTTCCATTATGGGCCGAGCAATCTCCCAACGCCTGCCTCTCAGCCACTCATAGAGAGGGAAAGCCAACACACCCTCTTCTCCAACTCACCATGTCATCGCCATGACTGACAGGATCCTACAAGACTGCTGTCCTCTTCCTGCTGTACCACGCTTGTGCCAGATAGTCAGCACAGATCTCCCTCTGTTACATATACAGTTATCTCCAAAATTATTGGCACCCTTGATAAAGATGAGCAAAAAAGACTGTATAAAATTAATAATACCATTACTGAGCTATATTGTAATTTTCCAACATGTAGAATATATTTGACTTTATTAATGATTCAATGGAACCAAAATTACACATTTCTCAAATTATAAATTTCTTTAAAAAAAAAATGAACTGTCACAATTATTGGCACCCTTGTTTTCAGTACTTTGTGCACCCTCCCCTTGCAAGGATAACGGCACTGAGTCTTTCTCTATAATGTTTAATGACATTGGAGAACACAAGTGCCAATGCCGTTTAGCAAACTCCAGGCGCTTACATTTGTTGGTTGCTCTCAATAAAGGCTTTTTTTCTGGCAACCCTTCCAAATAGCCTATTGGCATTGAGGTGGCGTCTAATTGTAGATTTGGAGACTTGGTGACCCCAAGATGCAACCAAGTTCTGTAATTCTCCAACTGTGGCCCTTGGATTTCCCTTTGCCTCCCGAACCATATGGCTCACTTTGCGTGGGGGCAAGATACACTTGCGTCCTCTACCAGGCAAGTTGAACTTCTTAATTAGTGCCCTAAGTGGTAAGTGGTATATTTAGTTTTTTAGCTATTGTTTTGTACCCATTGCCTGATTTATGAAGGTCAACAACCTTTCATTTGTGAGTTCTTTGCCTTTCCCCATGGTAATGGGTGACAAATGGATTTCATATACGTGTTACCTAATTTTTATACCCCAGTGAAACAGGAAGCCATGGAAGGCCACAATAGACTGAGATGAACTTAAAGAAGTAGAATGTTAATGCAGATTTAATTTTGTTTGATTTTATTTATAAGAATCTTTAAGGGTGCCAGTAATTCTGAGCATAAAATATAGCTCATTACATGTTTATTTTATACAGCCTTTTTTGCTCATCTTTATGAAGGGTGCCAATAATTTTGGAGGTGACTATATATATATATATATATATATATATTAAAATAATTACCTACATAGACTACAAGCAGACATTTGTACAAAAACAAAGTAGGCCTATATAAAATTAACTTTAAAAATATTAAAAAGGGGAAAAAACATATTGATTAAATAAAATCTAAGAAGAAAACAATGAAACATGTCTTTGACCCACACACTAATCACATACAGGGTGCTTATAAAAGTTAGTTGGCCTATTCAAGGATATGGTTCAAGGATGATTTTGAAAAATGTTGAGCATTAATTTTCTCTAATTTAGAAATTGCATCTTTGAAATGATGAGATGCAAATGTTTTGTTTGCGATTATTAGTCGTCGAGAGGATTCTTTAAACGCTGGTGTGGAATTAAGACACTTTAGCAAAGGAACGTATTCATCTTCTCTAATGTTATGCATGCCCGGTAATTCAGCGTCAACATCGGCTACTTTATTAACATCTCCATTAGCAGAAACATCGTGTTCTACATTAACTGTACTGGTTTGTTTACAACATTTTATTTTATCAAAAAAATAAATAAACGCACAGTTTTCCTCTTGCTTACTATTTTCAGAGTCATATGATATATTTAAATAGTTCGCACTGATTTTTAATTTATTAAGAACATAAGAAAGTTTACAAACGAGAGGAGGCCATTCAGCCAATCTTGCTTGTTTGGTTGTTAGTAGCTTATTGATCCCAGAATCTCATCAAGCAGCTTCTTGAAGGATCCCAGGGTGTCAGCTTCAGCAACATTACTGGGGAGTTGGATCCAGACCCTCACAATTCTCTGTGTAAAAAAATGCCTCCTATTTTCTGTTCTTGGACGTTGTAATATTATTAACAACGATTATATAGAACCATATGTATTATGGAAATACACTGATACCTACCACGACCTGGAAAACCAACATTTTCAACATGCCATCATGGGTTAATTTTCAGTGTAATATGTGTGTAATATAATGATGATGAGACTTTTGCATATGTTTAGGGACTCTCTGTTTGTCAATAACCCCAGTTATTGTTATGGAGAGTTTCAAACATGATCAATGATCCCGTGGTTAGTACGCAGCTCCGTAGGCAAGTTAAATATCAATTCCAACGAACTTGGCGGCTGAAGTTAGTCCCCCAGCTGCGTGCTAAAAAAGGTCTCATTTGCAACGAACCCAAAAATAACTGCTGCTGCCCTCTAGAGGATACTAAGTACGGGACTAACTTCGTCTAACTCTTGCTATGGACTAAGAATTTTAGTATCGTACTAAGTGGAATAGTGGAAGACATGTGAAAGTCCCAGAATGTACTGGCAGTTTCTTTTTGCTGAAATAATAATGTGTGCATATAATATACACATATATATGTCGTCACTATATTTGAAGAATCTGCTGCCTGTACGGGTATTGTAATAGTGAAATAAAATTACATTAGGACTACAATACTGTTAACTACTAATAATGAAGGAAGATGTCGGCAGCATTACAGTCATGTAAGTAGAGTCTGTAGTATGCAATAGTAGGTTTCACATTTGAGAGACGTATTTATTTTCTTTTTTTGGTGGGGGGGGGGTCAGCAAGTCTTTTCATTCCCTTTAATTCGAGGGGACTCGACACTGGTGGTTCTTAGGGGCGAGCAGGGATATTGAGGAGTAGGGACACAGTGGGTAGAATGTGAGTTAAGTGTTATTTTACGTAGTAGAACCTGCGGGCACATTGAAAAATAAAATAAACAGTGCTCTTCTCAGGGTGGTTTTAGAAGTTGATTATCTATGATACTTCTTCGGAATACCATCCTTTCCCTGTTTTGTTCTTCTTGTGGTCCAATGAGAATGGTGTCGAAACAGCCCGTGTGTGTTGTGTCAAAAACCACCCCACCCCATTTGTATGTGTATATAAACTATATTTTTTATTTTTATACCTTGCCTGCGCTGAGCCGTTTTGAAAACCGGAAATAATCATCTTATTTTGCTAGCTTCACGGAACTACGGTGTTCAGTTATTTTATTAAATAATAAAAGATTTTAACAAAACTACACAAAATAAAAAAGGGCACGTTGGCCAAACAAACAAACACTAAACAATAACAAGTATCGTGCTGGTTTATTAAACAGAACGTTTAGCAATTGTTATTTCACTGTGTTTACTACCTCCTCTCTACACACGTTGTCCACTCTGCACCCTTCCCCAAGTGCAGCCAAACGGCAGATCTTTTATAACTTGTAACCGAGGGACTTAACTAACTATCAATTGTTATATTACCGCTCGGTCACATTCTGCACAGGTCTACCAAGTCTGCGTGACTGTCAGCTAGTTAAACAATCAGTAGATGACAGTCACGCATCCTCACAAGGTATTTCAAATAAGAAATACAAAACACATAATGGCGGCGACGTTTTGTCCTTGCCGCAAACAATAATACAAGAAACAGTGCACACACAGACATTTTATATATATAAAATATATACACAGTGGTCCGGACTACTCCAGCTGTCGCTGTTATGTTATGATTTCACAGTTTCTTTTTCATTTTCTTTATTGGCAATTATGTTATTTTACAAATACGTATGTTACAGTAATACATGCCAGGCTTAAGGTTTATAATAATCAGTACAGGGGACTATGTTGCTTTTCATTGCGCTGAGTGGTCCGGACCACTGCCGCTGTACTGATTTCACAGTTAAAGCACTTTAAATAAAAACATTTACAAATCTATTTTAAAAAAGAGCTAAATAATAAAATAACATTACATGCCAGGCTTAAGGTTTATAATAATCAGTACAGGGGACTATGTTGCTTTTCATTGCGCTGAGTGGTCCGGACCACTGCCGCTGTACTGATTTCACAGTTAAAGCACTTTAAATAAAAACATTTACAAATCTATTTTAAAAAAGAGCTAAATAATAAAATAACATTCCAAATGTTAACAATCCAAATACTTATAGTGCCAGTGAAGGCTGTAAATGTGTAATAATCTACTGAGGAACTTTTGCTGCCCTTTGCTGCCGAGTGGTCCAGTCCAGACCAGATCACTGCCGCTGTATTGAGTTGAAATCTTGATCACGTGTTGTTTTTGTTTGAAGGTTTTTGTTTTGCTCATCACAAAACTTAGAATGTATGGAACTCTTGCGCCAGTTAATATGCTTAATATGATAAGAAGAGTCAGATGGTGACATCATGGAACAACAAAGTGGAATTCATAATGGCAGGTAAAGTGTGTTCAATGTGTTTGTATGTTTATGATAAACTACAGGTAGATTGCACTGTAAAACATAAATGTAGGCCTACTGTGATCTACTCTGCCAAATTTCAATGACCAGCATAGGC
The DNA here is from genome assembly GCF_902713425.1 of Acipenser ruthenus. Taxonomy (NCBI): domain Eukaryota; kingdom Metazoa; phylum Chordata; class Actinopteri; order Acipenseriformes; family Acipenseridae; genus Acipenser; species Acipenser ruthenus. The sequence continues at coordinate 51,929,884 of NC_081191.1, read as the reverse complement.
ACATGTTTAAAAATGTGAAAAAACTAAATCAAGCACCAATATTTTCTGTTTGAAACAGAACCAGTATGCGAATGCACATCATTTGAGCACTTGGTAAGCAGGTTGTCAAAAGAAGACAAAATATTGGAGGTTTGTTATTTATGTTGAAGACAAAGGCGGTGGTAAGAATACTTTTCTCCTCTCGAAATAATCTATTTTATTAGTATTATATATATATATATATATATATATATATATATATATATATATATATATATATATATATTGTGAAAGAACTCACCCACTGGGGTTCGTTGCCCCTTTAAAAACACGACCCAGGACACTCAAATGGATTTTTTTCAGCGCGTTTGCGCTATTTTTTAATAAACACAAAAGTAAAACCAAACACACAAAATAAACACCTAGCTCTTTCTGAGCACTAACTACACACGCAGGAACCTAACTATCACAGGACGGCTAAGCCGTTTCCCTGTTCCAAATACTTAACCACACAGGTTTGCACTGTACCTTTTTCCTCGGGACTGCCAGGAAGCAGAGCACTCCTTCCTGCCTCCTTCTCCTTAGCAGCCACGAGCAGACTGCCTACTCTCCTTTTAAACCCCGCACCTGGGCCTAATTTCCAATAGCGCCCAGGTGCGGATGATAATTAATAATAAAACAATTAAACAATTAAACAAAACAATAAGACAATTAACAAAACTGATTAACTGAAAAAGCAGAAACAATCAAACAAAAAGGTGCATTTCTTTCGCAGGGAGGTTTTAACCCCCTCCCTGCTGTCTCTCACAACCCTCTATCTCACATATCCCCCCCCTTGTCTTTACAAGACACAGGCCACGAGACGGCCACCTCCTCCCCTAAAACACAACCACCCACCCTCAAGTCCATAAATGTCCTTTCTTGCCCTCTTCCACGGGCAGGCTTGAGGGTGGATCGGTCCACATCCCGGCTCAGCCAGGTAAGGACCGCGCACCGGCGACAAGGGGACCCAACGGTTCGACAGGGGCGACCGGAGCGTAGACCGTGGCACTGGAGGATGCAGCAGTGGACAGAGATCTTCCCCTGGGAACCGGCGCAGTGATGTCCGATCACCCAGGGGAAGCGAAGCAGCGAACAGGGGGAGCGACAGCGACGTCTGGCAGCAGCCCAGCGACGTCTGGGTGCTCGGGGAGAGCGGAGCAGGGAACCAGGGGCAAAGCTGTGGCCAGTGCTGCAGACTCCTGGGCTCTAGGTCCAGCGCAGGAAGGTCCGGGAAGACCGGCCGGGTGTCCTGGAGCAAGGAGTGTGGGACTGGACGCAGCAGCGCCGGACTGGACCGTAGGGGTGGTGGTCGGGGCTGTGGTGGAGGTATGCGTTCCATCTCCTCCCCGGGCTCCAGAAGCAGCGGCTCCTCCCCTCTAGGCTCTGTCAGCGGCAGCTCCTCCCCTCTGGGCTCTGGCAGCGGCAGCTCCTCCCCTCTGGGCTCTGGCAGCGGCAGCTCCTCCCCTCTGGGCTCTGGCAGCGGCAGCTCCTCCCCTCTGGGCTCTGGCAGCGGCGGCTCCTCCCCTCTGGGCTCTGGCAGCGGCGGCTCCTCCCCTCTGGGCTCTGGCAGCGGCGGCTCCTCCCCTCTGGGCTCTGGCAGCGGCGGCTCCTCCCCTCTGGGCTCTGGCAGCGGCGGCTCCTCCCCTCTGGGCTCTGGCAGCGGCGGCTCCTCCCCTCTGGGCTCTGGCAGCGGCGGCTCCTCCCCTCTGGGCTCTGGCAGCGGCGGCTCCTCCCCTCTGGGCTCTGGCAGCGGCAGCTCCTCCCCTCTGGGCTCAGGAGACTGTGGAGCTACGCTAGCCTGCTCCCATTCCAGGAGTAACCGCTCCAATTCTGTTGGCTCCCTCCTCTTCACTGGAGCCAACCCCATCTCTCTCTCCCATCTCTCCAGCTGCTCCTTCTGAGCAGCGGCATTTCTATTGATCTGCTCGATCATCTGTAGTAGGTCAATTTTCTGGGTCTTAGGGCGCCCACACTCTCTGCCACCATATGTAAAACGGACTCACCCACTCGGGTTCGTTGCCCCTTTAAAAACACGACCCAGGACACTCAAATGGATTTTTTTTCAGCGCGTTTGTGCTATTTTTTAATAAACACAAAAGTAAAACCAAACACACAAAATAAACACCTAGCTCTTTCTGAGCACTAACTACACACGCAGGAACCTAACTATCACAGGACGGCTAAGCCGTTTCCCTGTTCCACAATACTTAACCACACAGGTTTGCACTGTACCTTTTTCCTCGGGACTGCCAGGAAGCAGAGCACTCCTTCCTGCCTCCTTCTCCTTAGCAGCCACGAGCAGACTGCCTGCTCTCCTTTTAAACCCCGCACCTGGGCCTAATTTCCAATAGCGCCAAGGTGCGGATGATAATTAATAATAAAACAATTAAACAATTAAACAAAACAATAAGACAATTAACAAAACTGATTAACTGAAAAAGCAGAAACAATCAAACAAAAAGGTGCATTTCTTTCGCAGGGAGGTTTTAACCCCCTCCCTGCTGTCTCTCACAACCCTCTATCTCACAATATATATATATAACAAGATGTGTAAATAGAATGTCAGCATTGTCTATTAGGAAATATCTGTTTTGCACTGTATTTGTGTCATTTTTGTTTCTTAATGTTAAATAATTGGAAGAAGATACACTGATTATTAATTTTGTAAACTCGCAACGCTTTAAACATATTATTCTTATTTCAATCAATATCATTGGTCAATAACCATTTGTGGCAAAGTGGTGAGTGAATACAGGTGGGTGCAGTGCAGAGCGAATATAAAACAGAAAGACAATGATTTCCAGGTGCAAGGGTGTTTATTGATTTAATTAACAATGTCCAGAGCCTTATGGCAAACACCTGTAAATAATAATGTTGGAGTGATACAGCGACGTGTATCACTCAGTATTTGTAATTCCCTGTGTTTGACCCGTAACCAAAGAGTCCAGTTTTACACACCAACACTAAACACAAAACACAAACACAGTTCTTAGTGATAGTGAATACGTGCAAGTAGTGTAATACAGTTCTCCGTGAAATGCAGGGGTGAAAGTGATGTCCGGGTTTATGCTGGCTTTTGCTACAGCTCCGGATCGTGCAACTGGTAGTCTATTAAAAACAGACGACAGTTAACAAAACACTAACAAACACAAGACAAAACTCATGGTTCACGAAACAGCACATAGACTCCTTGTAGGTTTTAGCACTAACCATTTACCAAGGAACTGATCACGTATGCTAAGTCCCCTATTTATATCCTCAGTCATGACCCCTAGGTTAACGAGCGCATTCGCTCCTCCAATCCTCAGATGCCACACCGTTTACCATCTGGGTCATTGAGTTTCGATACCGTAGCTGCGCCCCTTTCCTAAATGACCAACTTCCACCTACCCTACTCACCACTTTGCCACACGTGGTGTGAGAGAAGTGGGATGGATTACGCAGCACTCTCGGTGCTGCTGGAGCAGCTGAACACAGCAGACGGGAGGCTGAGGAGAGAGGAGAGGTACACAGCACTGATTGAGAGGGTCGGGCTGGCGATACCGCCCACAGTATCAGCGGGACCTACCATGATGGCCCCGAAGGTGAGGACGCATAAAATGACGGTGGAGGATGACCCGGAGGCATACTTGGTGGCATTTGAGCGGCCGGCTACTACCGCGTCATGGCCCCGAGAGTTATGGGCGAGCCAATTGGGACCCTGCCTGATTGGTGAAGCACAGGCAGCATACCAGGCAATGGCTGATGATGACGCCGCTCAATACGACCTGGTAAAGCTGGCCATTCTCCGCCGTCTCAACATTACAGAGGAAATTCACCGGGTGAGGCTCAGGGAGTACAAGAGGTCCCCAAATACATGCCCCAGGGTGGTCGCGCAAAAACTCTGACCACATGATACACTGGCTCAACCCTGCTCAGAAAACAAGCACCCAGATGGGTGAGGCCATAGTGATTGAGCAGTTTTGCCATGTGGTCAGCGCCGAAACCCAAGCATGGATACGGCGCCACAACCCCGACACCCTGGAGCACACAGTGAAACTCGCTGCGGACTTCGAGGACTCCCTGGCATCAGCCCAGACCAGACTACTCACCGCTCCAACACCGCAGAGCATCCGGGCACCACCCCCTCTCTCTGCACCTCCTCCACCTCCATCACCGGGACCCGCTCAACGACCTTCTAGACCGCCGGCCTCAATGGGCAACCTTGCCTCCCCTCCATGGAGATCAAGGTTGACCCCCAGCTGGGGTAGAGGTGCTGCCCCCGCCCTATTGCCATACCAGCAGTGGGACAGATACCTAACCACTGTACCCTCCTTTCCCCCTACCTGTTTTAGGTGCTACCAGCCGGGTCATCAGGCCAGGTCATGCCCATCTGCGATGGAGTGTGACGTGGCCATATGCAATCTGGCATCTGAAGCGGGTAAGCGAGGGGGAAATGGTCGGGAGGGGCTTTGTATTGTTAATGTAATTTTTGGGAAATGTGAAAACCCATGCATTAGTGGACACAGGGTGTGGTCAGACTTTAATTGGAGCATCTCTCTTGGGCGGTGTGTTATGGCAGCCACAAGGTCAGGTGGCTATCTCCTGTATCCATGGCGACACAGCAACATACCCCAAATTATAGAAAATTGGTGAAATTAATGGCAGTCCCGACCGCACACGTAAACGTGGCAGAAAAAAATGAAAGGGAAATGATTGGTAATGTTTTCTCCTCTGTTCCGCCCAAGAAAAACAAATAAAGAGAGAAGGATGCGGAAATGGGAGGGAGCATTAATGAGAGGGAGCCTGCTACAATGGTGACAAACGCCAGTCAAAGGGGGTTGGAACGCAGTGTGACCAAAAGGGTGAGGTTATTGGGCCATCAAGAGCAGAGGTTACTCCCGCCCCTCTCAATATACCGGACATGTGGCACTCAAGCGCGGACATAGTGTGGGGCCAAAATAAAGACCCCTCACTGTGCACACTTGGGGACAGGTCCGGTCTATTGAAGGTAAGGATGTTAAAAGCGCTGGGGCACTAGTATTTCCACATTTCATTATCAAGGGGCAATTACTGTATAGGGTAAACCTTGCCACGGGCACAGGACAGCCTGTAACACAATTATTGGTTCCCCCGTCTTGTCGACTGGAGGTCATGAGGCTGGCTGACCTACGGTGCACCTCAGAGTTGACAAGACAAGGGAGCGAATATTGGCTCGATTTTATTGGGTAGGACTTCATAAAGATGTGTTAAAATATGTAGCCACATGCCCAGACTGCCAGCGAGTAGCGCCAGGTCGAGTGCGCCCGCCTCTTTGGTCCCACTGCCGATTATTTCCACCCCTTTTGAATGCATTACAATGGACTTAGTCTGCCCTTTGCTACCTTCTGACTCCTTCCATTGAGGTCCACTAGTGCCGCTGCGATAGCCAAAGAACTAGTGCAGATTATGGCTAGAGTAGGGATCCCCAAGGAGATCTTGACTGATCATGGAACTAACTTCTTGTCTAATACGTTACAGCAAGTATACAAAATATTAAATAGGTCCCATCAGAACGTCTGTTTATCATCCACAGACGGACAGTTTGGTGGAACGTTTTAATCAGACCTTGAAGGTGATGCTCAGATGATGTGTAAATCAAGAGCAAAAACATTGGGCATCGCTTCTTCCCTACATCCTTTTTTGCAGTGAGAGAGGTACCACAGAGTTTGACAGGGTTCCCCCCCTTTGAGCTCTTGTACGGCCGACAGCCTTGCGGCATTCTCAATCTGTTGAGAGAGGGGTGGGAGGAGCACAAAGGCTTGCCCAAAAATGTAGTGCAGCATGTGCTCCTACTTAGAGATTGTCTAGATTTGTTCGGTTGTTTGGCCCAGGACAATCTCAGATCGGCTCAACAGCAGCATTACAATCAAAATGCATTAATTCAAACCTTTCGACCTGGAGACAAGGTAATGCTGCAGCTTCCCTCCTCAGAATCAAAATTATGTGCTAAATGGCAGGGCCCATATGAGGTGATTCGGGCTGTAGGAAAGGTGAATTTTGAAATTAGGCAGCCTGATCGCCGCAATAAAAAATACATTTATTATATACATTTATTAAAGGCCTGGCAGGCAAGGGAGGCCTTATTTATAGCCCCAGGCAATGTAGAGGATGATTTGAGCCCCAAGCTAGAGACCTCTAGCACAAAGGACATTTCAATGGAGGAACAGTTACTTCCTGATCAGCAACATGAGCTGCATATGTTAACTGAGGAATTCAACAATGTTTTTTCTGACGTGCCTGGTAGAACTCACCTTGTTGAATATGCCATTGTCTCTCCCCCAGGTGTCACAGTGCGAGAGAGACCTTATCGGATCCCAGAAATATGACAAGGTGGCGTGGACATGCTCGAACTTGGGGTGATTGAACCTTCCAGGAGCGAGTGGTTCAGTCCAATTGTGATAGTGGCCAAAAACTACGGCACCAACCGCTTCTGCATTGATTTTTGTAAGGTTAACACTATTGCCAAGTTTGATGCCTATCCCATGTCTCGGGTCGACAAACTTCTAGATAGACTGGGGACGGCAAGGTTTGTTTCCACTCTGGATCTGACGAAGGCTTATTGGCAGATCCCGTTAACTCATAGTTCTAGAGAGAAAACCACATTTTCAACACCAGAGAGGCTGTTTCATTTCACAACCATGCCAAGAAAGAGACACAATATTTGGGATTTATAATGGGGAATGGCAGGGTGAAACCCATTGTCACTAAGGTCCAGGCCTTGGTTGACACAGCAATCCCCAAAACCAAGGCTCAGGTGAGGTCTCTACTGGGGTTGGCCGGTTATTACCGCCTCTTTATCCCCAAGTATGCCACAGTGGTTAATCCCTTAGTTGACCTCACCAGGAAAAGTGCACCAAATTCATTTAAGTGGTCAGAAGAATGTCAGGGGGCTTTTGAAATTGTTAAGCATAGACTTTGCCAGGCCCCTGCTCTTATCACTCCAGACTTCACCAAGAGATTCATCCTCCACACCGATGCATCGGATAGACGGTAGACGGAATAGAACATCCCATTCTGTATATAAGTAAAAAAAAATGCTCCCTCGTCGAAAAAGAGTGTTTGGCCATCAAATGGGCTACTCACTCTTTGAGATACTACCTGCTGGGGCTCTCATTTGATCTCATCACTGACCACAACCCACTCAAGTGGTTAAGCACAATGAAGGATAGCAATGCCCGGATAACTCGGTGGTATCTGGCATTGCAGCCCTTCACGTACCATATGGTACACCGTGTGGGGAAAGACCACCAAAATGTGGATTATTTTTCCCGGGAGGGGGGAGTAATGGGAAAGGTAGATTTAGCCGAGTGTTCCTTCGGCTCCACTCTGAGCGGTGGGATATGTCACAGAGATCGAATGATTCTTGGATCTCCCTCTCGACCTGTGAGAGCACTGTGTAAAAGGAACAGAGTACCATTAACTAAATGGCACGACAATTTATTCTGTATCTAAACTCAGTGACCCAGACGGTAAACAGCGTGGCATCTGAGGATTGGAGGAGCGGATGCGCTCGTTAACCTAGGGGTCATGAGCAAGGATATAAATAGACGTCATAGCTGACGTGATCTGTTCCTTTGTGAATGGTTAGGAAAGAACCTAAAAGGAGCCCCTGCATGTAAAAAAAACGTGAGTGTTCTGTTAGTCTGTCTTGTAAACATTGTTTGTTTGTTTTGTTTGTCTAAAAGAATACTAACATGATCCGGAGCAGCATTAAACACGGACACCAGCACTTCACTTTCCACTGAGAACTGTCTTTTCACCACAAGCACTTAAATCACGCACAGTAGGAACTGTGTCTGTGTCTTTGTGTTTTGTGTAGGTGATAAAACTGGACTTTTTGGTTGCGGGTCAAACCCGTGGGATTTTACAAAACCGAAGTGATACACGCCGCTGTAATCACTTCCAGCATTATTATTTACAGGTGTTTTGCCTTAAGGCTCTGGACATTGTAGAAATGTATCAATAAACTTATCAATTGTCCATGTGATTTGTACCTGCACTGCACTCACCTGTATCCACTCACCACTTTGCCACAGTGCCGTTTACCCATTTTTTTTGATGCACATGGCTTTTCTGTCAGATTTTATGTACTTTTCAGTGTACACAGGTAAGAAAGATTATTGGTCATTTTGGGAGAACTCATGTTACGTTTGACACCAAAACAGATCAGTGGCACTGTCTATGTAAAGGCAGTCGAAAAATGGCACGATGTGTTCACAGATATCTCTCAATGTGGTATATTTATCAAGAAAGCAGAGATTTATTAGGTGTAAAACACAGAAAAATGTGTCTGAAGAAGCAGACAGTGACAGCATGGATGATAAATGTTTTGATTTGGATGATCCCTGCTTTGATGTCCATGAATATCCCCCAGACAAAGAACATGTAGTGAAGATGGTTAATTACTTATGGATGAATAAACATATTCCAGAAGAATTCCCAGATGACATTTTAAAACATGAAAAAGAATTACCAGAACAATTTGTGCCATATGAAACCACCTGCCCTTATTGTCCTGGACCAACCTCACCACAACTTTCAACACCAAAAATAGTTACCAAAAATGCAGTTGTGTATGGACTTTTTAAGGTCCACAAAGGTTAGTGTTTTAATTTTTGCAACTATCATTAATAATTATATAGAAGCCCTTTTTATTTATTTTTAACATTGCTTGTGTTGTGTCTAGGCATCAACGTGTATGTGAAGACGTGCCCATCTGTGAAACTCCTGTCCGTTTTCAAGACTACAATTCTGGATTCCATAATTTTAATGACCAGGTTTTTCTAAGCCTTCCCCTGTGCATTCTAACAGCGGCACTACAGGTGAGTTTTAGTCTTTAAATTAATTTAGCTGTAATGTATCTTTTACTTTTTAGACAATAGATACTGTATATACTGATCTAGGAACACCACCTACTTGTATAATAGTTTTTTTATGTTATGCCTTTGTGATAAGCATGTTTTTTTTGTTTTTTGTTTTTTGCAGAACCACACAGCAATTGGCCGCTTCCTGACCACAATGGAAGATTTTATGGGCATTCAAATACATCATGATACTTTAAGAAAGGCATTTTTTCATTTTTCTGCACTCAGACAATACTCATACAATTATTTTTGCTTTCGATGTGGCCACCACCCACCTGTTCTCATTGCAGATGCTAACTGGAAAACAGCATTTGACATTCCTGGTGAGTATGCACATTTTTATTTGATTTCTGGAATGTTTTATGAGTCCAGTAGCCAACAGAAACAAGATAGAAAGGAGTGGAAAAGACCTTTGTCCAGCATTGAACTGAAAACACCTAATCAGAATAAAGATCATTTGTTAATATCCAACAAAAATATAGTACAATTGCATTTATTTTAAAATCCTTTACACTCCTAGTCAATCTGTTCAAGAGACCAAAGGTGGATGATGTACCTAAAGAGGATCATGTTGTTAACATTGAGACCACGTGGCAAAATATGGAGCAAGAACTTATTGCATATGACCAAAGTGATGGTGAGTACTTAATAAAGGTTACAATGATGCGCTTTTAAGATCTAAGCAGCATTTCATCTCATAAAAAAACATTTTTAGATTAGAAGATTACTTAATGATCCATGTCATTAATGTTTAATATTTTTACATTGTGTTTTTATGGCAAAATAGGTGCTGTATCTATGCCTGTTTTAAAACAGACGCGAATTTCTTTATTTAATCATTTTAGGTGCTGCTGGTAAAAATCCCTTTTCTAGACCTTTGTCTTATTCAGCTTTTATACCGTGGGTTGGTGCTGCAAGTAGGATAGGTCAAACACTGCCAAAAACTGAAGCACTGAAGGGCATGCCAAGCAGAAAAACTGAGGAGTGCCAAATTAAAGAGTCAACCAGAATTGATGAGGACAAGCTAATAGATCTTCTTGAATCTGGAAAGGTAGTAATTACTATAAATTGAAACTGTTGAAAGGATTTTAAGCTTATGTGGAAGGGTGGGGGTATTCACTGACACGGGAGACAGAAGATTTTATTTGCAAACACCGCACAGGTACCCAGATTTATTTATTTTCTTTTTTTTTAAATTTATTTTAGCCTGCAGAGGGCGCTGTTGTCCGTAGCCTATATACTGCTGACAGTAACACACAGGTACACCATTCCGTGCACCTACAAGTGCTCAAAAATAATAATGAAAACAGAAGGCAAAAGAGAAAGGGAAAATAAAACACAGTAATAAAACTACAAACAAAAGTGCTGCTTATGCAGTGCCCCCACTGCCGCTAAGCCGGCCAGCACGGGTCTCCGTTCTACACTTAGTTGTCCCTATACACTGGGGTTGACCAGGGTTCCCCGTACATCTACACACGTCCCCTCGGGTACGTATTTATTTATATGGCTTTGTGAAATGAGTTTTTATGCAAGGCTGTCCCCTCAGCCGGGCTCGTCTGCTTCTTGTTTCACTCTGGCCTCTTCTGCCAGCGACACTGTATTTCCCCGAACACGGCCACCCAAGTGCACAACCAAGCCAGTTCTTATGGGCCGAGCAGCCTCCCAAGGCCTGCCCCTCAGCCACTCAGAGAGAGGGAAAGCACACACACCCTCTTCCCCACCTCTCTGTGTCATCGCCATGACCGACAGGCGGATCCCATGAGACTGCTGCCCTCTACCTGCAGTAATACGGATGTGCCAAATAGTCAGTCCAGATCTCCCCAGTTACACATCCTCCCCCTCAGAATGGCACCACCGGTCCATTTGAAAATCCTACAACCCCATGCCTTCCCGAGAGAAAGAATCTGCGTTTTGATGTAGTTTCCCTGCTTGGTGGACTACCCTGAAGACATAGGGCTGCAGGGCCAAGTACCACTGCGTGATTCTGGCGTTGTTATCCTTCATCCGGTGAAGCCATGCTAAGGGGGCATGATCCGTAATCAGGGTGAAGTGTCACCCATGGAGGTAGTACCGGAGTGACTCGACTGCCCATTTTACTGTGCGACACTCCTTCTCGATGGTACTATAGTTTTTCTCGTGGGGAAGGCGCTTCCTGCTGATATACAGGACCGGGTGCTCGCTTCCCCTCACCTCCTGAGACAACACTGCCCCGAGACCTGTCTCTGATGCATCCGTCTGCAGGGTGAACCTCCTACTAAAATCAGGACTGCATAGCACTGGCTTGCTACACAGCCTTCTCTTCAAAGCGAGAAAGGCTCTCTGGCACAGCTCCGTCCCCAGCCTGACATTTCTGTGTTGGTGTCAGATTATCTGCAATCTGTACCGACCCCTGTTTCGCCAACACAGAAAGATCAGGTCCCAGGTCGGTGACATCATCTGCTTGCGCCACTAACAAAGCCTCCTGCTGTAACCAAGGCTTCAACAGGTTTACATGATAAATGTGCTTTTCTCTCCGTCGCTCCGGCTGGCAGATCTCATAATCCACCATCCCAACCCGGCGTGTAACCTCAAACGTCCTTGCCACTTCGCCAGAAGATTGGACTCAGAGCTGGGTAACAACAGAAGCACCTTATCCCCCGGCTGAAACGTACGCAACCGGGCCCCCCTGTTATATTGGGTCTCCTGTCTGTGCTGAGCCTGCTGCAAATTGTCATGCACCCATTTTCCCACAGACTCAAGACGTTTACGCAGGTCCAACACATACCGGACAGTATTGGTCGAATTGTCCTGCTGCTCTTCCAACATCCCTCTGACCAGATCGAGCACACCCCTGGGTCTCCGCCCATACAGCAGCTCGAATAACCTCTTTGGCAACAGATTTAGCAGACGCAGATCGGAGGGGAATGGCCTCTGGATAACACGTAGCATAATCCAAAATGACCAACAGGTGTGTGTATCCTGCCGCACTCCTTTCTAGTGGTCCCACTATATCTACTCCAATACGCTCAAATGGAGCTTCCACTAGGGGCAATGGCACCAGGGGAGCTCGTGGGACAGCTCTAGGGCTAGCATTCTGACATTCCCCACAGCGTTCGCAAAAACATCTGACATCACCATCCAGCCCCAGCCAATAGAACTGTGTCACGAGCCTCGCTTTAGTCTTGTCCCTTCCCAAATGACCAGACAGGAATAGCGTGAGCAAGCTGCAACAAATCCTCCTTAAAGGGCTGAGGAAAGAGGAACTGGTGACGTACTTCCCCCGTCTGGGGTAATTTTTCAACACGGTACAAAAGGTCTCGATCAATTTCAAAGTGAGGGTACGTGGCGGCGCATCTGGGCTCAACCGCACGACCATTAACCACCGCTGCTTGGTCAAAGAGCCTGCTCAGCACGTTGTCACACCCTTGCTCGAGTCGGAAGTCACGGGAACAAGCTAAAAAATCTGCTCCCATGGCTTCCAACTCAGGATCAGGTTGGTCCTGAGCGGAGGCAGCCGAGCCAGACCCCTGCGCTGACTCCGCGGTCTCCCACCCAGTCTTTTCACCAATCGCCCCCACCTGAAACTTCTCGGACTCCCTCCTTTGCCAGCTCTCATTCTTAGCGGCCCGGCATTCCCGTTTAGTTTTGCGGGGTCTAAATCTGTGGCAATAGCAATCCGGGTCACGAAAGGGAAATATCTCGCCAATTACTTCCTCTTTCTTAGCCAATAAGGAGGATGGGGCCATCACAACAGCCAACCAATCTTTAAACTGCTCGCAGTCCCGTCCCAGAACTACCGGTACCGGCAATCGAGGACACAAACCCAATTGTACTCGCGTCACCTGCTGGCCAATTTTCAGATTTACATACATTTTGGGATAAGTGCGCATATCCCCATGAATACATTTTATATGCACCTGTCCCGTTATTTGCTTATGCCCCGGTGAGATTAAGCTCTCTTGTATCAGGGACTGACTACACCCTGAATCTAAGAGAGCATGGGTTTGTGTATCATCCACTGACACAGGAATCACAAAATCCGTCTGCTGGAGTGACTGATGGAATGGAACAGTCTTACCTGGTTGAATGACGTCACATCCCATAGCGGGGCAATCACGGTCGATGTGGCTCACCTCCCAGCTTGTTCCACACATAAGTGAACTGGTTTCTCGCCAGGAAGCTTCAGCAGGGAGTTGAAACACAGGACCCATCAAAGGGGCTCGACGGTAGGGTGGCCACGCGAGACCCTGGTCCAACACCGCAGCAGCCCGTGGGTGACCTCACTCTGCCCCAGTTCTCGGGCCGGGAGCTCCCACCGCCACACTCCGTCCAAAGACCTTGCTACCCCTCCCCCCCCAGTCCCTTCACCCTCCCTGGGGCCAGTAGAGGGGGTGATGCTGGTGTAGTGTGGTTTCCAGGCAGCTTAGCGGGCGTTGGTTCCGCTACCTGGTACTCCTTTGCTAGTTGGATCACCAACTCTAGGTTGGCGGGTGCCTGCCGTTGCACCCACACCAGTGGTTCCGGAGGCAAGCACTGCAGGAACCGCTCAACCACCACTACCTCCACCAGCCTGGCAGTGGTGGTGGCTCCCGAGTTCAACCATCTCCGTGCGTAATCCTGCAATAGGTGCGTGCTGGCCCTGGGGTGTTCCCCCGCAGAAAAGCTTTCCTCCCGGAATTTGCGGCGGTAGCCCTCTGGAGTAGCACCCACGCGATTGAGGATGGCAGTTTTTTCACGTGGGGTACTCCATCCTTGCCACCGGATCTAGGGTGCTCGCCACCGCCTGCGCCTCCCCCATCAGCTGGGGCAGGAGGTAGCTAGCCCAATGCTCTCGGGCCCATCCGACAGAGATCGCCATTGCCTCTAACACCTCCAGGTAAGCGTCCGGTCGATCCTCTGCCGTCATTTTTGTTGGCCACTGTAGCATTGGGTCGGGTGCAGCAGCTCTTACACTCCCCTGCCCTATTTCAGTCAGGGTTTGGCGCAGGAGGTCCATCATTGCGGCGAATTGCTGCGGGTCCATTCTGACTCCTTTGGCTATTGCACTGCTTGGATTGGGCAGTGCCACATGTGGAAGGGTGGGGGTATTCACTGACACGGGAGACAGAAGATTTTATTTGCAAACACCGCACAGGTGCCCAGATTTATTTATTTTCTTTTTTTTTAAATGTATTTTAGCCCGCAGAGGGCGCTGTTGTCCGTGGCCTGTATACTGCCGACAGTAAAACAGGACCACGGGGTTACCAACACAGGTATACCATTCCGTGCACCAACAAGTGCTCAAAAATAATAATGAAAACAGAAGGCAAAAGATAAAGGGAAAATAAAACAGTACTAAAACTACAAACAAAAGTGCTGCTTATACAGTGCCCCCACTGCCGCTAAGCCGGTCAGCACAGGTCTCCGTCCTACACTTAGTTGTCCCTATACACTGGGGTTGACCAGGGTTCCCCGTACATCTACACACGTCCCCTCGGGTACGTATTTATTTATATTGCTTTGTGAAATTAGTTTTTATGCAAGGCTGTCCCCTCAGCCGGGCTCGTCTGCTCTTTGTTTCACTCTGGCCTCTTCTGCCAGCGACACTGTATTTCCCCGAACACGGCCACCCAAGTGCACAATCAAGCCAGTTCTTATGGGCCAAGCAGTCTCCGAAGGCCCGCCCCTCAGCCACTCAGAGAGCGGGAAAGCACACACACCCTCTTCCCCATCTCTCTGTGTCATCGCCATGACCGACAGGCGGATCCCACGAGACTGTTGCCTGCAGTACCTGCAGTAATATGGATGTGCCAAATAGTCAGTCCAGATCTCCCCTGTTACAGCTTATTATACTTAACTTCCACATTGTTAAGCCAACAATGCAATGTCTTTATGTTGAAAGTCAGAGGTGACTATATATGCTGTATTTGTAGAAATCTGTTAATCAAATGTTACCTGGTAGAAAGAGCGGTACATTTTAATTAATGCTTATTGTACTTGGAGTGCAAAAATGAATATGATTTGATTTCTCCACAAGCTAGTAGAGGTTAACTGGCGGCAACATGTCAAGAACTGGGTGTGTCTGGTGTAGGTTCTGGAACAGACCTTATCAATAGACTACAGGAGCTAGTGCTCTATAAAGACATTTATCCAAAGATGTTTGTTAAACTGCAAAAAACTGGAGGTAGGAATTAACTGAAAATCACTACATTACCGATGTTCTCTTATTAGTACAGAAAAAGATGGCAATGTTTATTTTTATAACTCTGAATATTACACATTTGACTATTTCTATTTCCTCCTTTTCTTCTCTGAAGGTGGTGTGTTACACATGGGATGCATGCACTCTGTGGTATTTTACCACTTTCCTCTGTGGCAGCAAGAGTGTGCCCGAGATCACTCTGATGCATTACTGAGTTTCAAACACCCTCCGAACATGTATATATCTGACATTGCCAGTAGAGTTGCAAGACACACCAATAACCATACAGAACAGAAGTGTTTTCAACAACATGGTGGAAGGCTCTGTGCAGCCACAGAAGAAAATATCCAGAGTGCTCAAGAAAAGACATTAAAAATATACTTACCTTGGCTGGCTGCACTAAAGTTCAAAGGTTTAAGTGTGCAGACAGAACATGCAGCAGCTGATAGATATACCCAAGTACATCCTTTCACTGGAACGAAAGAGCGTTATTCACTCTATGATCGTTTTCATGAAAAAAATCAAACAAGACCAGAATAGAGATTGAGAAGTATGACATTGTTGCCAGAGCTATCTGGAATTATTGATACTTCTGAAGCTGAACAATTAAACCGACAACTTGCATCGTGTCGTTACTTTATATGTGAAATGAAAGACACTCATTTTATTTTTGTGTAACCCAGGTTATTTTGTGCTTGTGAGACGATCCCTAAGTAACCAGAGTTTTCATTGCAGTCCGTACTTTATTGATGGTCCCTTCTAGAAAGAAACGTCAAACTTTTTTTCACTTCCCATTCCTTAGCGCGTGGTAAGCAGAAAAGACAAGAAGGCGGCCTAGAGATTAAAATAACAAGAAAAATATTGAGTAATTCTTCAAGATTATAGGAAATAGAGTACCAGAGAGATCGGGGATACTGAAACTGAGCCAAGTTCGAATGGTTTTTCGTCTGATAAAAAAGAAAATAGAGAATCCTGGCTGGTTTTTTGTTTTTTTGAGATTTAAGAAGATCCCAGAAGTTTGACTGCTACAACTTCGGCCAACTTCGACTGTCTTCAGTGTCATTCCTGCTTTATGAGCAAGGACAAACCTTGAAAACCAACACTGCTCCAACTTGGCGGGTGGTAGGAAAAGTTGAATAAGTGCACAAAGACTATTTTTTTTTTTTTTTTTATACTTTATTTTTATTTTATTGATCTCAATTCTACTGTTATTGCACATTGTATTTTTTTTGAAACTGTATTGAAATACAAAGAAAAGTTTTGGCCAACTGATCACATGAGTCCCGTTGTTCATTTGGATTGTTTTCTAGCCATTCTATATATATTTTTTTTCCTTGAGCATTGAACCCATAGGGTACAACTGGACTAGATAACCAGCCTCCTTTTGAACCTAAGATTCAGATAAAGATTTGATACCTCTATTAGAGCCGTTGCTTACCTTTAAAAGGTCAAGTACTGTGTTACATATAGAAAAAAGTGGCGAGCTAGCAGCCAGGAGCCTGGTTAATTATTATTCTTTCCGACCCTGTGATCAGTTGATGCTATTGTATTTTTTGTTATTCCTGTATTTTTTGCTATTTTGAGATACAAGCTGAAAGTAACAATGGATCTTTGCAGTCGGTATGGTGTGCATGGTAAGAGTTGTCTGTTCATAACAGGGGTAGATTCAAAATATTCCGATGAAGAGATAATTGCATTTTTCCAAGTTAATGGGGACATTTCTAAGTGTATCAAAATCGATGATGAGCCTAATCAGCCAAATGGAAGGGTCTTAGTGCAATATACATCAGAAAGCGCAATAGATACAATTGATCCAGATAACATTGGTAGTCTACCCAGTCCTAATAACCTCACTGTCTTTTGGCACGTTAGGACAATACGAGACATATGTCAAGAAGAGTTGAGCAGAGAGTTAGCCCAAAGATATCTAGAAGAATTAAAAGTACTAGCTGGAACTAACAAGGTTGGCTTTGTAAATGTGTTGGAGCGTGAGCTTGCACGCATTCAGTCTAACATTGACACTGCACAGGACGGTGGTGGTGCCCCAACAGTACATAGCCTTACATCACATGATGAATGCATTGTGAATGTTGAAACAGAAGCTACAGAGCACCATAGACCACATTCCGCTCAACGGAGCCCACTTCTTCTTAATGAAGGTGTCTTCAATCCCCCTGGTATTCAAAGAGTGGTTGTTGAACATGTGATAAAAAATCATTCAGTCTCACCATACTATGGCCAGAATAAAATTCGTACTTTTTCAGGCAGGTTGCCGAAACCAAATGGAGAAGTTGGTTATGATACCTGGCGCATGCAGGTTGAGTTAGTGTTATGTGACTCTTCTGTTTCTGATACACATAAAGTAAGGAGAATGTTGGAGTCTGGTGAGCCCCGCTGCCGATATAGTTAAGCCTCTTGGTAGAGATGCCCAACCAAGTGCATATCTAGACCAGCTAGAGTCAGCTTTTGGAATGGTAGAGGATGGAGAAGAGTTGTTTGCAAGATTCTTGAATGCAAATCAGAATACTGGTAAAAAAGCCATCAAATTATTTGCAAAGGTTGCAAGTTCTTCTCACTAAAGTTGTTGCAAGAGAGGGAATCCCATTGGCGGACTCTAACAAGCAGCTACTCAGACAATTCTGTAGAGGCTGTTGGGATCAGGCAATAATTCTTGTACTTCAGTTGGAACAAAAGAAAAGCAGTCCACCTTCGTTTTCTGAATTGTTGCTATTACTTAGGACAGAGGAGGATAAGCGTGCAGCTAAACAGAACAGAATGAAGAAACATTTGGGAAATTCTAAGGCTGCATTACACGCGCACACTGCTTATGGCATGTCTCCATGTGACAGCGCAAACTTGGATTCTTCCTCCACAAAGAATAGTTTAAGTGAAACTGAAAAACTCGCCAAAGACGTGGCTAAGTTACAGAAACAGTTTGCTTCTTTCTTTAAGAAAGAGACAAAGACCGCAGATAGTTGCAAGACCCATGACAAGTCTAAGGAGAGTGTTATTGAGGGTAGCAGTTTGGGTACTGGTGCCACAAGTTTGAAAGTTGTTGTGAATGCTTCACGCATGCCTAGGCCCTGGTTCTGCTTTAAGTGTGGTGAGAATGGGCACATTGTTGCTCAGTGCTGTAATGATCCAAACCCTGCAGTCGTCAGTCAAAAAAATAAAGAGCTTAGGGAAAAACATGATAGATGGAGAGCTCAGCACGAATCCCCTTCAGAAATGTCTTTAAACTTGTAACAGCTTCTGTTGCGGGACAGATGGGAGCTGAGCGAGTCGATGGATACCGTCCCATGGATTCTGGAAGCGGTCCAGAATGCGTTGAGAAAAATAGAAAACAAGCTGACAAGGACAATCAAAATGTTTCTTACTCCAATTATAGTGATCGTGTTCTACCCTGTGGACTTGTAGGGCCCCGTTGCACTTCTTCAGTTTCTATTGAGGGAGTAGCATGTGAGTGCTTTTTTGATACAGGGTCCCAAGTCACAACTATTTCAGAGACGTTCTACCTGAATCACTTGTCATCCTTCCCTGTTCAACATGTAAACACCCTGTTTGAAGTCGAAGGTGCAGGAGGACAGTGTGTTCCTTATCTAGGTTACATCCAAGTCTTGATCTCATTCCCAAGTAGTATCAGAATGGTGTAGAGAGAGAGGGATGTGATTTCTTGCAAAAAGAAGACATTAGTCGTGAGTGTGTCCAGCTTTTCCAACATGTGGCTCAGAGTCACTTGAACGAGGGTAAAGTCAGTCAAGTTAAATTACTTGGGCGTCGACCTATTTCAATTCCAGCAGGACAGAAAGTTTGTGTTTTTGGTAGTGTGAGAGTCCGAAATATTTCTCAAACTCATTTTTCATTGAGCAACCTGAAGCCTTTCCATTGCCAGGTGGAATTCTGATTGAGAGAGCCCTCTTAGACATTCCCTATGAGACTTCAAGCAAGATTCCTGTTGTTTTGAGAAACAGTACAAACCACTACGTTACACTGCAACCCAGACGTGTGATAGCTGAGATGTTTGTCCCTCAGTATGTAATGCCTTTGAGGTCTGAGCATTTTGCAACTTCTTGTAGCACGCAGACTGTAACCAGGAATGATATCCAGAGTAACAATCTGACTTTCAACCTTGAAGGCTCATCCATCCCAGAGGAGTGGAAGAGACGAATCACAGAGAAGCTGAATTCGATGCCAGAAGTGTTTGCTACTGAGGACTTATCTCATGGTCATACCACTGCTGTGAAGCACAGGATACGACTCTCGGATGAAACTCCTTTTAAGGAGCGACCCAGACCCATACATCCTTGTGACAGAGAAGCTGTTAAACAACATCTCAGAGAACTGTTGGATGCAGAAATTATCAGAGAATCTGAAAGCCCCTTTGCATCTCCAATAGTAGTAGTAAAAAAGAAAAATGGTAAGATCAGACTTTGCGTAGACTACAGGAAGCTGAACCAACGAACCATTAAAGATGCTTATGCACTTCCCAATATTGAAGAAGCATTCTCGGCTCTTAGTGGTGCAAAGTGGTTCTCTGTCCTGGATCTCAAATCAGGTTACTACCAGGTTGAGGTTGCAGAAGAAGACAAGCACAAAACAGCTTTTGTGTGCCCATTAGGCTTTTGGGAGTTTAACCGCATGCCCCAAGGTGTTACAAATGCACCAAGCACATTCCAACGCCTAATGGAGAAATGCATGGGAGATCTACATCTAAATTAAGTACTTGTGTTTTTAGATGATATAATAGTTTTCTCCAAGACATTAGAAGAACATGAGAGCAGACTGCTGAAGGTCTTAACCCGACTCAAAGAGTATGGCTTGAAGTTATCCCCTGACAAATGTCAAATTTTGAAGTCATCTGTGAAATATCTCGGACACATTGTGAGTGCTGATGGGGTTCAAACAGACCCAGAAAAGATCTCCGCTTTGAAAGATTGGCCTCGTCCCAACAACAAGAAGGAGCTGAAATGTTTTTTAGGCTTTGCAGGCTATTATAGGCGTTTTATTGAGGGGTATTCTACAATAGCAAAGCCACTAAACTGCTTGACTACTGGTTATGTTCCACCTAGAAAGAGAGGAAAGACGTACAACGGGACAGGATTCCAACTCCTGTAGGTTCCAACTTACCCCTTGAAGAGCAATGGACTGAAGAGTGTGAATCAGCTTTCAAAGCCCTGATAGACAAATTGACCTCAGCACCTATCCTTGCTTTTGCCAATCCAGAACTCCCATATGTTTTGCACACTGACGCCAGTAGAGATGGACTAGGTGCTGCCCTTTATCAGGAGCAGGATGGGAGACTTCGAGTAATAGCCTATGCTAGTAGAGGGTTATCTAAAAGTGAGAGGAACTATCCGGCCCACAAGTTAGAGTATTTAGTGCTAAAATGGGCTATTGTTGAGAAGTTTAATGATTATCTATATGGTAATGAATTCACAGTTGTAACAGACAACAACCCCCTAACTTATGTGTTAACCACAGCAAAGCTTGATGCAGCAGGGCATCGCTGGCTAGCAGCTCTGTCAACTCACCGGTTCAACATAAAGTATAGGGCTGGAAACACCAATCAAGATGCCGATGGCTTTTCCAGACGACCTCAAGACCCTCCACCTGAGGACGATGCTTTCTTGCAAGAAAAAGGAAGGATTGAAGAATTCAAGCAACGAGTACTAAATGGAGGAGGTGAGACATTTTCTGAAGCGGCTATATCTGCCTTGTGTCAGCGTTAAGAACATAAGAAGAACATCTTGCTCGTTTGGTTGTTAGTAGCTTATTGATCCCAGAATCTCATCAAGCAGCTTCTTGAAGGATCCCAGGGTGTCAGCTTCAACAACATTACTGGGGAGTTGGTTCCAGACCCTCACAATTCTCTGTGTAAAAAAATGCCTCCTATTTTCTGTTCTGAATGCCCCTTTATCTAATCTCCATTTATGACCCCTGGTCCTTTTTTCTTTTTTCAAGTCAAAGAAGTCCCCCGGGTTGACATTGTCTATGCCTTTTAGGATTTTGAATGTTTGAATCAGATCGCCGCATAGTCTTCTTTGTTCAAGACTATATAGATTCAATTCTTTTAGCCTGTCTGCATACGACATGCCTTTTAAACCTGGGATAATTCTGGTTGCTCTTCTTTGCACTCTTTCTAGAGCAGCAATATCCTTTTTGTAACGAGGTGACCAGAACTGAACACAATATTCTAGGTGAGGTCTTACTAATGCATTGTACAGTTTTAACATTACTTCCCTTGATTTAAATTCAACACTTCTCACAATATATCCAAGCATCTTGTTAGCCTTTTTTATAGCTTCCCCACATTGTCTAGATGAAGACATTTCTGAGTCAACATAAACTCCTAGGTCTTTTTCATAGTTCCCTTCTTCAATTTCAGTATCTCCCATATGATATTTATAATGCACATTTTTATTGCCCGCATGCAATACTTTACACTTTTCTCTATTACATTTCATTTGCCATGTGTCTGCCCAATTTTGAATGCTGTCTAGATCATTTTGAATGACCTTTGCTGCTTCAACAGTGTCTGCCACTGCTATTTTTGTGTCGTCTGCAATTTTAAAGAGTTTGCTTACTATATCAGAGTCTAAATCATTAATGTAGATTAGGAATAGCAGAGGACCTAATTCTGATCCCTGTGGTACACCACTGGTTACCTCACTCCATTTCGAGGTTTCTCCTCTAATCATTACTTTCTGTTTTCTACATGTTAACCACTCCCTAATCCATGTGCATGCATTTCCTTGAATCCCTACTGCGTTCAGTTTGAGAATTAATCTTTTATGCGGGACTTTGTCAAAAGCTTTCTGGAAATCTAAATAGACCATGTCGTATGCTTTGCAGTTGTCCATTTTCAATGTTGCATCCTCAAAAAAGTCAAGTAGGTTAGTTAGACATGATTTCCCTTTCCTAAAACCATGCTGGCTGTCTCCCAGGATATTGTTACCATATAGGTAATTTTCCATTTTGGATCTTATTATAGTTTCCATAAGTTTACATATAATAGAAGTCAGGCTTATTGGTCTGTAGTTACCTGGTTCGGTTTTGTCTCCCTTTTTGTGGATTGGTATTACATTTGCTATTTTCCAGTCTGTTGGTACAACCCCTGTGTCAAGAGACTGTTGCATGATCTTGGTTAGCGGTTTGTAAATAACTTCTTTCATTTCTTTGAGTACTATTGGGAGGTTCTCATCTGGCTCAGGGGATTTGCCTCTGTTATGCTAAAGTTATTTAAAATTGGATAGGAACAGGTCGACATGTGGGGCATGTTGTCCGTGTCCTCCTTTGTAAAAACCTGTGAAAAGTAATCATTTAATATATTTGCTATTTTTTTTCTTCATCTATGATTTTGCCATTTGTGTCTCTTAGACATTTAACCTCCTCTTTGAATGTTCTCTTGCTGTTATAATATTGGAAAAACATTTTGGAATTGGTTTTAGCCCCCTTAGCAATATTGATTTCTATCTCTCTCTTGGCCTTTCTAACTTCCTTTTTGACTTGTGTTTGCAGTTCCAAGTACTCTTTCTGTGTGCTTTGTTTTTGGTCCCTTTTAATAGTTTGTTTATAGGGTCCTGGGTGTTGTTTCTTTCATTCTCGTGATGTTGGTTTTGGTCATCTAAATGTTGAAGTGGCTCAAATGTGTTGGCTGTCTGGATTTCTGGTGGTTGTGTTTGACGAAGTTTCTTTTTTTCCCTCCTTCTGCCTATCTGGACCCAGCTGTTTCGACTCTCTTCGATCTCCCTGGTGGCTTTCAGTCTGCTAGGGGTGCAGACTTCCATGAATTGTGGGTGTGTCAGTTCCTCAAGCTCCTGTTGCTGTCTCATTTCCTCCAGCTCCTTTTCTAGCAGGCTTAATCGCTGAAGCAAGTCCTGGATGGTGCGGCACTTTACACAAACTTGGTTGAGCTCTGTTGGGTTTTCTCGGATTTCCCACATCATGCAGTTGTCACAGATTACTGGCTTGAAGACCATGTTTTTCTTTTTTTGTTTGTTTTTTTTTGTTTAGCTTAGCTTCTCAGCTGTCAACCTGCTTTCAACTGCTTCTAACTGCGTTGTACTTGTCCACTCGTACTTCTCCCACGATGTCGCTTCCACTCGCTGTCGCTGGGAAGTCTGCCTGCCTTTTGTTTGTTTGTGTTTGTTTGTGCTGCGTGCTCCGCTCCTCCCCCATGTCCCAGAACGCCGCGGGATTTGAATCAGCTGCTCCGAGTTTCAGCTGATCAGAAAAATACACGCAGCTGCAAGGCTTAAGCTGCAATGTTTTCTGATTAAAGCAACTCCAGATTTAAAGATGTAATTTCTCCTTTCTGCTTCTAACTGCGTTGTACTTGTCCACTCGTACTTCTCCCACGATGTCGCTTCCACGCGCTGTCCGTTATTCTGTGGAATTCATTGAATGTGAGGATTCTCAAGGGTCTGAGATTCCGACATTAGCTGAGTCTTTAGCCGTGAATGCCAGTGCAATACCTGACCGTTTCATTTGCCCAGGACAAAATTCCATCCCAGGGATGACCCAAGAAGATTGGCACCGATCCCAAAGAGACGATCCATCTATTGGACGGATTATACATTTCATTGAAACTAAGAGTAAGCCCACCTTCAAGGAGATTAGTACAGAGGCGCCAGAAACTAAATTGTTTCTGAGAGAATGGGACAGACTTGAATTGAGGGATGGTGTACTCTTTAGGAGGTGTTTGGACCGAGGAAATGTCAACTACCAATTGGTCTTACCTGAACAGTACAGAGAAAGGGCCCTTGAAGGTGTTCACGATGAAGTAGGTCACCTCGGCTTTGACCGTGCTCTTAATCTCGCTCGTGCCAGATTTTTCTGGCCAAAGATGGCCTCAGCAATAGAGAGAAAATGCCACACATGTGAGAGCTGTGTAAGAAGGAAGGCAAGAGCTGAGAGAGCTGCCCCGATGGTAAACATCCTAACCAGCTACCCCCTTGAACTTGTTTGTATGGATTACCTATCTCTTGAACCTGACAACTGCGACACCAGGAATATTCTGGTAATTACTGACCATTTCACGAAGTTCGCTAAAGATCAAAAGGCTAGGACTGTCGCCAAGGCTTTGTGGGAAAATTTCATCGTCCACTATGGTTTTCCAAGTCGACTCCACAGTGATCAGGGGAGAGACTTTGAGTCGCATACCATTAAAGAGCTATGTTCTTTGATTGGAACCCAAAAGGTGAGAACTACACCATATCATCCTCGTGGAAATCCAGTGGAGAGATTCAATAGGACTCTCTTAAGCATGCTGGGAACCTTGGAGGAGAAAGATAAATACCACTGGAGAGACTTTGTCTAACCACTTGTTCATGCATACAATTGCACGAGACATGACACTACAGGTTATTCACCTTATGAGCTGATGTTTGGCAGACAGCCTAGACTTCCTATAGACCTTGTTCTTGGAGTTCAACCAGAGTGTCATGGCTGCAAAACACACTCAGAATATGTGAAGAATCTCAAACAGAGACTGGAAGAAAGCTATGCTTTAGCCTCTGAAAGCTCTCGGAAGATGGGAGAAAGAAATAAAGTCAGATTTGATACGAAAGTCAGAGCAGCAGCCCTTGCTCCTGGTGACCGAGTTTTAGTTCGGAATGTTGATATCAGAGGGAAACACAAGCTTGCTGATAGATGGGAGCCTACCATATGTGTTGTGGTGAAGAGAGTGGCTGATGGTCCAGTCTACATTGTAAGATCAGAGAAAGGTGATAGTCCACATCGCACACTTCACAGAGATCTTCTCTTACCTTGTGGATACTTACCTTTACCAGAGACGCAAGAGACTGAAACACAGGATGATCAACCTAAGAAAAGGAAGTTGAGACCTAAGGAGAAAACAGGCTTGCAAAGTACAGAAGAGCTATCTGATAGCAGTGAGGATGAAGAGATTATTCTCTTTAGGCCAACTCTAGAGTTCTCTACGAAAAGTCCTTCTTTACCTCATGGCTGTACTGAGAAAGACGAGACCATTAACCAACAGTGCATTTCAAGTAAAGAGTGTGACCAACACACCTTGGCAGAATTAAACCCGGATGCATCCCCATTTGTTCCTAAATCTCCAAGTCCTCCATCGGAAGATCCAGATGAGGTGAATAATGGAGTGCATTCCGCCTTGCCTACTGAACTGGTTAATTGGCCAGTGGAACTTGAATGCAATCCTGCAGAACATGATGAATCCCAAGTACAGAGTGTAGGTGAAATCACAGAGTTAGAGGAAGTAACTACTTCTTATTCCGAGCCTCAAGTTGAGGAAGAAGAACATCAACAGGAGATGAATGCTAGTGACCCCACTGAACTTAGAAGGTCCAGTAGAGAAAGACACCAACCTGACCGTTTGTTTTATGAGGAGTTTGGGAAACCTTTGCTGTTAGTTGTTAATTCATTTTTTGAAGGATTAGGAAAAGCTCTTATTCCACCATTGATTAACTTGTCCCAGTATCAGACTCCAAAGCTAAAGTTGCATGCAGAGACTCATGCGGTTTAGAGGGGGAGGATGTAACCCAGGTTATTTTGTGCTTGTGAGACGATCCCTAAGTAACCAGAGTTTTCATTGCAGTCCGTACTTTATTGATGGTCCCTTATAGAAAGAAACGTCGAACTTTTTTTCACTTCCCATTCCTTAGCGCATGGTAAGCAGAAAAGACAAGGCGGCGGCCTAGAGATTAAAATAACAAGAAAAATATTGAAAAATATTGAGTAATTCTTCAAGATTATAGGAAATAGAGTACCAGAGAGATCGGGGATACTGAAACTGAGCCAAGTTCGAATGGTTTTTCGTCTGATAAAAAAGAAAATAGAGAATCCTGGCTGGTTTTTTGTTTTTTTGAGATTTAAGAAGATCCCAGAAGTTTGACTGCTACAACTTCGGCCAACTTCGACTGTCTTCAGTGTCATTCCTGCTTTATGAGCAAGGACAAACCTTGAAAACCAACACTGCTCCAATTTGGCGGGTGGTAGGAAAAGTTGAATAAGTGCACAAAGACTATTTTTTTTTTTTTTTTGATACTTTATTTTTATTTTATTGATCTCAATTCTACTGTTATTGCGCATTGTATTTTTTTTGAAATTGTATTGAAATACAAAGAAAAGTTTTGGCCAACTGATCACATGAGTACCGTTGTTCATTTGGATTGTTTTCTAGCCATTCTATATATTTTTTTTTTCCTTGAGCATTGAACCCATAGGGTACAACTGGACTAGATAACCAGCCTCCTTTGAACCTAAGATTCAGATAAAGATTTGATACCTCTATTAGAACCGTTGCTTACCTTTAAAAGGTCAAGTACTGTGTTACATTTGCATTGAGGCTAATCTTTCACCTTCACAATGAAAAGATAAATCGACAATTCCATAAACATATGAAGGCACTAACATTGGATCCTTTGGAAATCTGTCCAGATGGAAGATTAGCACTTTATGGAGCAGGTTAGTATAGTAACTCTGTTGCATTTTATGCAGTTCGGCTTAAACATTATACTTATAATGCATTTTATGATCATTTATGATCATTTATGAAATATGATTGTACCATAATTTTGATGTATTTTAATTTTATAATTTACTTTGCTTATAGAGCAAAGAATGCAGGCAGTAAATCTGAAAAAGTAATTGCCTTCACCAAGTGAGAAAAGAGCTTTATCAGGACTTCAAAATAGGGAGGAAAAGGGCAGTGGCTGCAGGTTTTCTTTTGACATGTTCCCCATACAAAAGGAAAATAAGGTATTGAAAATAATTTCAGTTTAAAACCAAAAAAAGTAGAACCACCTTGTTCTATGAATGCAATTATGTTACACGGAAAGTTTAATACAAATCGTCTTGTTGTTTTTAGGAGCAACTAACCAAGCTTTTTCAAGAAGGAAACAAAGATTACCAGATTGTTATCCGAGTGCAAAGCACGACAGTAACAATGAGAGACATGAAAAGTTTGTGCCCCCCTCAGGTTCTATTATCAGAAAAAGATATAGACAAGGACAGGGCTGGTCTACCTTGGTTAACAGATAATGTAAGCAACTAATTTGAGTAATTGAGTACATAAAAAAAAATAAACCATTTCAACGTTTATATCCTTTTTAAGGTTGTCAATGCAAGAATTAGAAAGATAGCATCTGGACAAAAGAGTGTAAGTTGGTTAAGTAAAAATTTGAAAATAATAGTTTACATCTAAATCGTAATTCAAGTGAAACATATTTTTGACAGGTACACATCATTTTTTGGTTTACACTTTGGTGAAAACTTTCAGTTGTGGTTGCAGCCTGCCTAGTCCGTACCGGTTTGAAAGGTTTGATTTTGTTAACATATGCTTTTAAAAATAAATATAAAAATGAAAGACTTAAAAGACTGTAAATGACTTAAGACTAAAATGATGACAGTAAAACTTTATAAAAATCTTTCAAATATCATTCAGTATGTCTTTTAAGGTTCAATTAAAACATATACCAAATCTGTCAATAAAGCATCGATTCACAGCAACATACATCTGTGCTACAAAGCCACATTATTATGTAATACAATGTTAGAACTATACGTACTGAAAATGGTTTTATAGGTGGCATGTACCCAAGTCTTTTTGTATTTTACAGCATAAAATCGATTATGAAGAATGGAGGATCTGGAGCTTTAATTGAGGAGAAGCAAATTGAGGTAAGTTTTTAATGGAATGTAGTAGTATGCATACAAATGATAATACCACACTGTATCATAACATGGAAATAACAATAACTTTATTTTTTGGAGATATACACTGCTGATTTTATTTTTTTTTATTTTGAAATCCTCTTGACTATGCAGGAATTTGGAAATGACATAACTAATGGAAAAATAAAATCAAACAGGATGTTTCTGTTCTTGAATCCTGGATATATTCCAAAGTTAAAACAGACACTGAAACTGAGGATGTCAATATTTGATGAAAATGAGGCAAGTACATTACATTTTATTATTGTTCTTGATGTTAACTTTCCCTTCCCGGCTTGGCAATAATATTCAGGTGGCTGGGTGTTGATGGATTGGTTGGGATAGGAGATGGTTTGGAGAGAAATAACTCAGAGGTATTGTTTGAATAGTGCCATCAAGATGGAAGAGAATAATCAGAATACTCTGCTGCTTCTAGATGTGTTGGCTCCTGAGGTAAGCATCTAAATATGTACCTTTTTATGAGGTGTTATTGTATATAATAGATTAATAGAAAATATATTAGAATACAGCTATGAAATTATGAATAGCACATGACTATGCATTTTCTATACTGTTTGGAATATAAATCTCTATCATTTAATTTAGGATCCTTATTTTGTTTATTTTGAAAAAAAAATAACAAAATATATTATTGTGAACTATTTGTATGATAAACTGGATTTGTTTACATAAGTCATATTGATTTACTAAATATGTATTGAAAGTGACTGCTTGAATAGGGGTCCACCAGTAAGAAAAGTTTGAGAACCCCTATATTTTAAAATAATACGTATATGGTTATTTAAATAGGTAGTTCAATTTTACTGTTTATTTTACCTGTTAATTTTTTTTATCCAATAAAAATGTTGTGCCTTAAATTGTGTTGAGCTGTGCTGACATTATTGGAAAGTCATGGATCTTACATTACATTATAAGTGACAATATTATCCTTATCCAGGGTGAATTACGATTATTACAATATATCACATTATTTTTTACATACAATTACCCATTTATACAGCTATACAATCTAGGTAAAGTACCTTGCTCAAGGGTACAGCCTATTTAATGCGCCGGCCACCTATTGGCAGCCGTCGCACCAGCTGCCCGAAGGCAGCCGGTGAAAAGATTCAGTTTGGCACCCCCTAATCAAAAGGGGGGGGGCAACAAAAAACGGAAATTAACTAAGCCAGTTGTTTTTTTTCAAAATTAAATTTTCAAAACAAAGGGGGGGGGTGGTACAGAGCACGTCACCCAGAGCCCACTGGTCGACAAAAGCCGTCATGTCACCAGTGGACTCCGCGTCGGCGTGCTCCAACGCCACCCGGGAACGAAGGAGGGCCCTGAACATGGCCCCACAGTCAAAGAGACCCTCCCCGGTGATCTTACGCTTCCTGGTCTTGTAGATGGTAAGTTTGCCAAGAGCCAGGAGCAGATTCACCAGGAGGTCTCTCTTCCTGGTGGAGCCACGAACAGGGTGCCCGAAAATAAAAAGGGTGGGGGAAAAATGCAGCCAGAACTGCAGCAGGAGGTTCTTCAAGAACAAAAAGAACGCCTCTGGGGACCAGCGGGGAGTACAAGGCCTCCCACTGGGGACTCTCGCCCTCCGGGGGTTTGAGGGGCTCCCGCCAAGCGGTGTCTCGGCGGGAGACGAGGGCGAGGAAGTGGAAGGTGTGGAGCGTCATCGCGTACAGGGTCCTCCTCGACACGGAACGAAGGGGGAAAGGGGGAAAGGGGGGAAAATGCAGCCAGAACTGCAGCAGGAGGTTCTTCAAGAACAAAAAGAACGCCTCTGGGGACCAGCGGGGAGTACAAGGCCTCCCACTGGGGACTCTCGCCCTCCGGGGGTTTGAGGGGCTCCCGCCAAGCGGTGTCTCGGCGGGAGACGAGGGCGAGGAAGTGGAGGGTGTGGAGCGTCATCGCGTACAGGGTCCTCCTCGACACGGAACGAAGGGGGGTCGAGGAGAACTGCGAGATCCTGCTCAGGTGATTCTCGAGGGGAGGCTGAGGGGGAGGCCGATCCTTTGGTTTGATCAGCAGGACTGGAGAGCCGGGGGTAGGGAGGGACGATGGCTCCCCGGTCCTGAGGACCCCCCCGAGATACCCGACAGAGTCTGGGTGCAAAGTTGGTGATCCAGGAGATCCCTGACTCTGGTCACCTTGGCCGAGATCAACAGGCTCCGCACCGCGGGGGATTCCAACGCCTGCGCACCTAGATGGGGGTTGTGCAGCAGGGGCTCCAGAAGGAGTTCCTCCCCCTCGGTCGGAACCGCGTCTCGGCCGATGTCGAACATGCTCCGGGTCTTGAGCAGGTCCCTGTAAAAGACCGGCAGCTCGGGGAGACGGATCCCCGGGAGGTCGAGCCAGAACAGCTGCCGGTCGTAGCCCAAGCGGTGCAGCTGGCGCAAGAAGAGGGAGGCCAGCGCACACCACTGCGGGGCCGGGTCCGCGTACAGGTATCTCTGCAGGGTCTGGAGGCGGAAGGTGTGCACCTGAGTCCTGATGCACACCAACCCCTGTCCCCCCTTGGCTAGAGGGAGGCTCAGCACCCCCGCAGAGACCCAATGCTTCCGGCCCAGAAGAAGTCAGTCAGCTTCCTCTGGACCCTGGCCACAAACTCAGGGGGCGGGCTCAGAACGGTGAGTCGATGCCAGAGCATCGACGCCACCAGTTGGTTGATGACCAGAGCCCTGCCCCTGAAGGAAAGCACTTTCAGCAGACCCGACCACAACCTCAGTCTCGCAGCCACCTTGTCCTCCAACTCCACCCAGTTGGCTGCGACCGAGGTCTCCGCGGGGCTCAGGTGGACTCCCAGGTATTTGAAGCTGTCCGCGCTCCACTGGAACTGCTGGAGCGCGGCAGGGAGGGAGTCCACCCACCAGGGGCCTACCAACAACCCGGAGCATTTGGTCCAGTTGATCCTGGCAGAGGATGCGGCAGAGTAAACGCTCTGGCAGCTCCGCATCCTCTCCAGATCGACCGGATCGGAGGCCACGAGGAGCACGTCGTCGGCGTAAGCCGACAGGACCACCCTCGTGTCCGGCGCGCCGAGCGCCGTCCCCGTGAGCCTCCTGTGAAGGAGGCAGAGGAAGGGCTCGATGCACAAGTTGTCCGGACAGGGGGCAGCCTTGACGTACTCCTCTCCTGAAGGCGAGGGGCGCGGTCAGGGACCAGTTCACCTTCAACAGGCACTCGGCAGAGGCGTACAGCATTCGGAAGAGGCCGACGAACTTCGGCCCGAATCCGAATGCCCGCAGGGTTCCAAAGAGATACTCGTGATCCACCCGGTCGAACGCCTTCTCTTGGTCGAGAGACAAGAAGCAGTAGTGCAGGAGGTCCCGAACCAGAAAGATGTTATCAAAAATCGTCCGGTTCGGGACCGTGTAGGACTGGTCGGGGTGGATCACGTCTGCCAGCACGGACTTGAGCCTCAAGGAGGCGGCCTTGGCCACGATTTTATAGTCCTTGCATAGCAGCGAGCGGGCGCCAGTTCGTCAGGCAGCGGAGATCCCCCTTCTTGGGCAGCAGCGTGATCACCGCTCGCCTCATCGAAAGGGGCATCTCCCCGGTCTCGTAGGCTTCCGCCAGGACCCGCGCAAAGGCGGGCCCCAGCAAGTCCCAAAACTTTCTGAAGAACTCCACGGTCAGCCCGTCGATGCCCGCCGATTTGTTATAGGGCATCTGACTGAGGGTGTCGGAGAGCTCGGCCAGGGTCAGCTGGCCCTCGAACTCATCCCCTCACCGACCGTGGGAAGCCCATCCCACAGAACCCTGCACGCATCAGAGTCGACGGGATCCGGAGAGAAGAGGTCAGAGTAAAAGGCTCTGGCCCTCTCGTTCATGCTCTCCGGATCCGTCAGAAGGGAGCCGTCATCTGCCAGAAGGCAGGTGATGTTCCTGCGGTCTCCCTTCTTTTTCTCCAACGCGTAGAAGAGTGTGAGCCGCGGTCCATCTCCCGGAGGAACTGGATCCGCGAGCGCACAAACACCCCCCGGGACCGCTGGAGCTGCAGGTCCCGCAGGGTGCTCTTCTTCTCTACGTACGCGCTCTGCTCGAGCGGGTCCCCGCGAGCCAGGCGGCTCTCCAGATCGAGAAGCTCCCTTTCCAGCCGCTCGATCCATGAGTCCCTCCGCCTGCTCGCGCCCCTCGTGTACTCCTGACAGAAGATCTTGATCTGCGCTTTCCCCACGTCCCACCACTGACGCCACGTGGGGAAGCGAGATTGTCTGCCGTGCCAGACCGTCCAAAAGTCCCGGAAAGACCGCTCAAAGCGCTCGTCCTCCAACAAGGCGTTGTTAAAGTGCCAGTAGGTGGAAGCGTGCCCGACTGGCGCCAGGGCCACCGCCACGGCCACCAGGTTGTGGTCCGTGAACGGCGCTGGCCTGATGTCGGAGGAGCGAACGCAGTGAGCGTGGTTCCTGGTGACGTAGAACCTGTCGATCCGGGACTGAGACACCCGCCCCTCCCTCACCCTGGTGAAGGTGAAGGCGGGGACGTCCGGGTGATGCCAACGCCAGATGTTGACCAGAGAGAGCTGAGCAGTCAGCTCTCTCAGTGCTGCCGACGAGAGAGGGTAGTGTTCTTGCCCTCCCACCCTGTCCGCGGCCTCAAGGGTGCAGTTGAAATCACCCCCGAGGACCACGCACTCGTCGGCACTGATGTTGTTCATGTAGGTCGACATCTGGCGAAAGAACTGGACCCTCGCCGGACCCGTGGACGGCGCGTACACGTTCACCAGGTGAACGATACTGTCGCCGTCCCGGATCCGGTGGTGTAACAGATGGCCCGGCTCGACGTCTACCACATCGAGTACCGTGGGAAGAAAGGACCTGGGGAAGAGCGTCGCCACCCCACAAGAGGTGCCGGTGAGATGGCTGAACGACACTCTTCCCCCCCCACTCCAGAAGCCAGTTGGCTTCTGTCTCTGGAGTCGTGTGGGTTTCCTGCAGGAAGCACACAGAGTAACCCCCTTTTTTCAAGAAGGAGATTACCTGGGCCCTGCGGAAAGGGTCCCTACACCCGTTGACGTTCACGGTACCGATGTGATACATGATCCTCTGTCAGGAGTAGTTGGTGACGCTCACGGGAGATCCTGAGTTCTCCCGAAGCTCACCAACTGGTCGTGTAACTTGCGGGCCCGAATGTGCACGTTCGAGCCCGAAGTTTTATTGGCGTGGCTGGCCCTGAGGAAGGACCTCACAGAGGTTAGGATCCTCTGGAAGTCCCCCCATTTGTCCAAGGCCAGCTGTACCTTGTCCCTGCGGTGGATGGTGGCCTCCAAGAACTCCAGGAGATCCGCCGCAGGGATGTCAGGGAGAGAGACGGACGGATCCTCCTCCCTCTCCCTCAGCTCTCCATCGCCCCCCTCGCGATGGTAAAGCACAACGCACTCCCGTTGGTGGGTGAGTGCGTTGCGCCTTATTTTGAGCTTCACTGGATGCCCGTTTTTAACTCCCCTAGGGCCTGAAGATGGGGCTTCAGGAGGTCGTCCTTCAAAAAAGGTGGGACGTTAGAAAGGACGACCCTGCTGCCCAACCCCTCCAAGGGTTCAATGGGGACGTATATCCCCCCGACCGTGAGACCCCTCTCGATAGCGGTGTGCGTGGCGGCCTCAGATTTTAAAAAGAAGACGGCCTTGCCGTACATCTTTGAGGCCGCCACGATGGTCGATGGCCCGACCACCTTGGCCATGGCTTTCACCATGGCCTCTATCGAGAGGGTATCTCGGAGGAGGCACCTGACCCCGTGCCTCCTCGTCATATTTTTAAAGGGGGCTGCAGCCTCCCCTGCAGCCACCTGTGCCCATTTTTTCGGGGCCTGTGGAGCTTGCCCACTCATTGTTTAATTTTTTTATTTGTTTATTTAAAAAACAAACAAACAATAAATCAAAATAAAACAAACAGAATTGCACACCCCTGCACTCCAATAGTGCAGTGGCACACAGAACACAAAGGTTTTTTTTTTTGTTGTTTGTTTTTTTAATAATAATTAAATAAACAAAAAATAAAACAAACAAACAAAAATTATTTATTTCGTTTTAAAACAACAAAAATAAAAATTCACACACCCACCCCTGCACTCCAATAGTGCAGGGGCACACACACACACAAAAGAAAAATAAAACAAAAAACACAAAAGTTTTTTTTTTTTTTTTTTTTTTTTTTTTTTTTAAAACAAACAAACGTATTTGTTTATTTTTAAATAAATAAATAAACAAATACAAATCACACACCCCTGCACTCCAATAGTGCAGGGGTAAAAGAAAAATTCAAAGATAAATAAAAGTTCAAAACTAAAAAATAGTTTTAAACTTGAAAGAAAATCAAAAACTAAACTAAGGGCAAACAAAGGAGCACATGGCCTGTGCTCCCTGCCTGCCCTTCCCCCACTCTGCACAAGGCAGGAGCAGGGGATTAAAACAAAAGGATTTTTAAAACAAAAACTAAAACAGTGTAATGATTATAAATGATTTTAAAATAAACTAAAGAAAATGCTCTTTAATAAAAAATTAAAAAGAAAAGAAACTAGTTCAAATGAAATAAAAATTAAAAGAACAATACAAACAAAAGAAAACAAGCCAAAATGGCAGCCCTCCTACACTTGCAAACAAAGCAAGTGTAGGAGAACCAAAGAAAAAAGAAATAAAATGTGTTTTTAAAACAAAAAATAAAAGTTTTGATTAACAAAAAAGGTGCCCTGCTGCTTTAGAAAAAAGAATAAATAAAAAGATTGTGAAAATAAAAAGTTGAAAACACTGTTTTTTAGACTCAGAGCAGGAATTCTCGTGGCACACGTCTGCTCTCGCTCAAGGGGACAGCCTATTTAATGGCCGGTGAGAAATACTGCGCCAGCTGCCTATTGGCAGCCGGCGTACCAGCTGCCCGAAGGCAGCCGGTGAAAAAATACAGTATGGCGCCCCCTAATCAAAAGTGGGTGCCAACAAAAAACTGTAAATTAAATGTTCAAAATAAAGGGGGGGTGGTGCAGAGCACGCCACCCAGAGCCCACTGGTCGACAAAAGCCGTCATGTCGCCAGCGGACTCCGCGTCGGCGTGCTCCAACGCCACCCGGGAACGAAGGAGGGCCCTGAACATGGCCCCACAGTCAAAGAGACCCTCCCCGGTGATCTTACGCTTCCTGGTCTTGTTGATGGTAAGTTTGCCAAGAGCCAGGGGCAGATTCACCAGGAGGTCCCTCTTCCTGGTGGAGCCACGAACAGGGTGCCTGAAAATAAAAAGGGTGGGGGAAAAATGCAGCCAGAACTGCAGCAGGAGGTTTTTCAAAAACAAAAAGAACGGCTGCAGCCTGGCGCAAAGGAAATAAATGTGGAACACCGACTCGGACTCGCCACAGAAAGGGCATGCGGGGTCCGAGTCGGTGAAGTGACGCAGGACCTCTCCTGACGCGAGCGCTCCGTGTAGCACCCTCCAGCCCAGGTCCCCAGCACCTCTGGGGACCAGCGGGGAGTACAAGGCCTCCCACTGGGGCCTCTCGCCCTCCGGGGGGTTGGAGGGGCTCCCGCCAAGCGGTGTCTCGGCGGGAGACGAGGGCGAGGAAGTGGAGGGTGTGGAGCGCCATCGCGTACAGGGTCCTCCTCGACACGGAACGAAGGGGGGTCGAGGAGAACTGCGAGATCCTGCTCAGGTGATTCTCGAGGGGAGGCTGAGGGGGAGCCCGATCCTTTGGTTTGATCAGCAAGACCGGAGAGCCGGGGGTAGGGAGGGATGATGGCTCCCCGGTCCTGAGGACCCCCTCGAGATACCCGACAGAGTCTGGGTGCAAAGCTGCTTTGCACTCCCGGATCGCTCGGCGGGCCGTTCTGAGGGTCCCCCGAGTCGCCCTGGCGACCAGCGACTCGGGAGTCAGCCACGCCGAGCGTTGGTGATCCAGGAGATCCCAGACTCTGGTCACCTTGGCCGAGATCAACAGGCTCCGCACCGCGGGGGATTCCAACGCCTGCGCACCTAGATGGGGGTTGTGCAGCAGGGGCTCCAGAAGGAATTCCTCCCCCTCGGTCGGAACCGCGTCTCGGCCGATGTCGAACATGCTCCGGGTCTTGAGCAGGTCCTGGTAAAAGACCGGCAGCTCGGGGAGACGGATTCCCCGGAGGTCGATCCAGAACAGCTGCCGGTCGTAGCCCAGGTCGTGCAGCTGGCGCAACAGAAGGGACGCCAGCATGCACCACTGCGGGGCCGGGTCTGCGTACAGGAACCTCTGCAGGGTCTGGAGGCGGAAGGTGTGCACCTGGCTCTTGATGCACACCAACCCTTGCCCTCCCTCGGCCAGAGGGAGGCTCAGAACCGCTGCAGAGACCCAGTGCTTTCCGGCCCAGAAGAAGTCCGTCAGCTTCCTCTGGACCCTGGCCACAAACTCAGGGGGCGGGCTCAGGACGGTGAGTCGATGCCAAAGCATCGACGCCACCAGCTGGTTTATCACTAAAGCCCGTCCCCTGAAGGAAAGCAGTTTCAACAGACCCGACCACGACCTCAGCCTAGCAGCCACCTGTTCCTCCAACTCCACCCAGTTGGCTGTGACCGAGGTCTCCGCGGGGCTCAGGTGGACTCCCAGATATTTAAAACTGTCCGCGCTCCACTGGAACTGCTGGAGCGCGACAGGGAGGGAGTCCACCCACCAGGGACCCACCAGTAACCCGGAGCACTTGTCCCAGTTGATCCTGGCAGAGGAAGCGGCAGAGTAGACGCTCTGGCAGCTCCGCATCCTCTCCAGGTCAACCGGGTCGGAGGCCACCAGGAGCACGTCGTCGGCATATGCCGACAGGACCACCCTCGTGTCCGGCGCGCCGAGCGCCAACCCCGTGAGCCTCCTGCGAAGGAGGCAGAGGAAGGGCTCGATGCACAGCGCGTACAGTTGTCCGGACAGAGGGCAGCCCTGAGGTACTCCTCTCCTGAACGCGAGGGGCGCGGTCAGGGACCAGTTAACCTTTACGAGGCACTCGGCAGAGGCGTAGAGCGTCCGGAACAGGCCGACGAAGCGCGGCCCGAATCCGAACGCTCGCAGGGTTCCGAAGAGATACTCGTGATCCACCCGGTCGAACGCCTTCTCCTGATCCAGCGACAGGAAGGCGACCGACCGACCGGTCCTCCTGCAGTAGTGCAGGAGGTCCCGAACCAGAAAGATGTTATCGAAAATCATCCGGTTCGGGACCGTGTAGGACTGGTCGGGGTGGATCACGTCTGCCAGCACGGACTTGAGCCTCAAGGAGGCGGCCTTGGCCACGATTTTATAGTCCGTGCATAGCAGCGAGACCGGGCGCCAGTTCTTCAGGCAGCGGAGATCCCCCTTCTTGGGCAGGAGCGTGATCACCGCCCGCCTCATCGAAAGGGGCATCTCCCCGGTCTCGTAGGCTTCCGCCAGGACCCGCGCAAAGGCGGGCCCCAGCAAGTCCCAAAACTTCTTGAAGAACTCCACGGTCAGCCCGTCGATGCCCGGCGATTTGTTATAGGGCATCCGACTGACGCCCTCGCCGACCGTGGGAAGCCCATCCCACAGAACCCTGCACGCGTCGGAGTCGACGGGATCCGGAGAGAAGAGGTCAGAGTAAAAGGCTCTGGCCCTCTCGTTCACGCTCTCCGGATCCGTCAGAAGGGAGCCGTCGTCTGCCAAGAGGCAGGTGATGTTCCTGCGGTCTCCCTTCTTTTTCTCCAATGCGTAGAAGTGTGAGCCGCGGTCCATCTCCCGAAGGAACTGGATCCGCGAGCGCACAAACGCCCCCCGGGACCGCTGGAGCTGCAGGTCCCGCAGGGTGCTCTTCTTCTCTACGTACGCGCTCTGCTCGAGTGGGTCCCCGCGAGCCAGGCGGCTCTCCAGATCGAGCAGCTCCCTTTCCAGCCGCTCGATCCGTGAGTCCCTCCGCCTGCTCGCGCCCCTCGTGTACTCCTGAGAGAAGATCTTGATCTGCGCTTTCCCCACGTCCCACCACTGACGCCACGTGGGGAAGTGAGATCGTCTGCCGTGCCAGACCGTCCAAAAGTCCCGGAAAGACCGCTCAAAGCGCTCGTCCTCCAACAAGGCATTGTTAAAGTGCCAGTAGGCGGAGGCGTGCCCGACTGGCACCAGGGCCACGGCCACGGCCACCAGGTTGTGGTCCGTGAACGGCGCCGGCCTGATGTCGGAGGAGCGAACGCAGTGAGCGTGGTTCCTGGTGACGTAGAACCTGTCGATCCGGGACTGAGACACCCGCCCCTCCCTCACCCTGGTGAAGGTGAAGGCGGGGACGTCCGGGTGATGCCAACGCCAGATGTTGACCAGAGAGAGCTGAGCGGTCAGCTCTCTCAGAGCTGCCGACGAGAGAGGGTAGTGTTCTTGACCCCCCACCCTGTCCGCGGCCTCAAGGGTGCAGTTGAAATCACCCCCGAGGACCACGCACTCGTCGGCGCTGATGTTGTTCATGTAGGTCGACATCCGGCGAAAGAACTGGACCCTCGCCGGACCCGTGGACGGCGCGTACACGTTCACCAGGTGAACGATACTGTCGCCGTCCCGGATCCGGTGGTGTAACAGACGGCCCGGCTCGACGTCTACCACATCGAGTACCGTGGGAAGAAAGGACCCGGAGAAGAGCGTCGCCACCCCACAGGAGGTGCCGGTGAGATGGCTGAACGACACTCCCCCCCCCCACTCCAGAAGCCAGTTGGCTTCCGTCTCTGGAGTCGTGTGGGTTTCCTGCAGGAAGCACACAGAGTAACCCCCTTTTTTCAAGAAGGAGATTACCTGGGCCCTGCGGAAAGGGTCCCTACACCCGTTGACGTTCACGGTACCGATGTGATACATGATCCTCTGTCAGGAGTGGTCGATGACGCTCACGGGAGATCCTGAGTTCTCCCGAAGCTCACCAACTGGTCGTGTAACTTTCGGGCCCGAATGTGCACGTTCGAGCCCGAAGTTTTGTTGGCGTGGCTGGCCCTGAGGAAGGACCTCACAGAGGTTAGGATCCTCTGGAAGTCCCCCCATTTGTCCAGGGCCAGCTGTACCTTGTCCCTGCGGTGGATGGTGGCCTCCAAGAACTCCAGGAGATCCGCCGCAGGGATGTCAGGGAGAGAGACGGACAGACTCTCCGAGCCCACGCTGCCCGTGGACTCGGTATCCTCCTCCCTCTCCCTCAGCTCTCCATCGCCCCCCTCGCGATGGTAAAGCACAACGCACTCACGTTGGTGGGTGAGCGCGTTGCGCCTTATTTTGAGCTTCACCGGTCCTCCCTGCGCCCCACCCCCAGGGGACGCGATGGGAGAGACCGGCGGAGGGACCCTCGCGGGGACCGTCTGCACCCTCGTTTTCGGGGGCGCAGACGGGCGCTCGGCGTACGCCGCCAAGCCAGATGGTCTGGACCCCGCTCTGGGTCCCTCCTTTGAGGTCCGAGGCACGGTCTCAGGCCCGTCCTCTTTCCTCGAAGGAAGGGGATCCACCCTCTCGGGTCCTTCCCCTCCCTCCCCTAGAGAAAGGGGATACACCCTTTCGGGTCCTTCCCCTTCCCCCGCATCAGTCACCGGGACCGCCTCGGGCAATGTTTCCCCCCCGACGGACGCGCAAGGGCCGGAGCCCTTGTCGCCGCCGGAAAGGGAAGCCCGAGGCAGTTGTTGTTTCAGGGGCTCCTCCCGCACCCCCTCGGTGACTGGAACCGGTCCCTCGGTGTTGGGTCGGGGACCGGTTTCTTGGCCCCGTTGCACTTCGGGGAGGGGATCTACCTCGAGGGCACCACCTTCTGCCCTCTCTGAGAGAGCCCGCCACTGCCTCAGGGGGTGTTTCCTTCTCCCCTCCGCGGCAGCACGAGGGCCGAAACCCCCGTCGCCGCAAGAGAGGGAAGCTGAGGCAGCTCTTCTTCTTGGGGGGGCTGTTCTTCCCCCCCATCCGACCCCTCGGCGGGGGTCGTTTGCATGGGCTCCGCGTTGTTTGCGGAGCCCACGCTTGCCTCGGGGGCCGGATCCACCTCCTCCCCGGAGACGGGGGCCAGAGGCAGTTCTTTTAGTGGGAGGGGTGGTTCTTCCCCCCCCTCCGGCCCCTCGGCAGAGGTCGTCTGCATGGGCTCCGCGTTATCTGTGGAGCCCACGCCTGCCTCAGGAGCTGGTTCCGCCGCCCCCTCCTCGGCAACACAGGGTTCAGGACCCGTGTCACCGTCGGAGGAAGGCGGTGCCCGAGGCAGGTGTTCTGTCGGGGGCCCCTCCTGCGCCCCCTCGGCGACCTCCGCTGCGGCCGGCCCCTCGGTGGTAGAGTCGGGGCCGGCTTCCGAGGTCTCTGTAGTGACGGGGAGGGGATCTACCCGAAGGGCTTCACTTGCCCT
This sequence comes from Acipenser ruthenus, assembly GCF_902713425.1. Lineage (NCBI taxonomy): Eukaryota > Metazoa > Chordata > Actinopteri > Acipenseriformes > Acipenseridae > Acipenser > Acipenser ruthenus. The sequence goes on along the minus strand of NC_081191.1, from coordinate 51,889,830 downwards.
CACGGGTTCCTCCCTCCCCTTTGGCCTCTCGGCGGGGGCCTCTTCCATGGGCTCCGCTGTTTCTTCCGCGGAGCCCCGGACCGCCTCGGGGGATGGATCCTTCTCCCCCTCTGTGGCATTACGAGGGCCGGGGCCCTCGTTGCCGGCAGAGGGGGGACGCCGAGGCGGTCGCTTTGGTTTTAGGGGGCCCTCTATCGCCCCCCCGGGGACCCTCACCAAGAGGCCGGTACGAATGCGCGCCTGCGCCCTCCTCTTCCCCCTGAGGCTGCCGGAGGCTGTCCCCTGCCCTGCCACGGCGACGGGGAGCTCACCTCCGGCAGCGCTTCTCTCCTCGCCCTCTGGGGGGAGGAGGTGTTTGGTTTTACGGGCGGCTTTGCCGCCCTGCTTCGCGGGGGGTGCCCTGGGGGGAGTCTCCTTATCAGGGACTCCCCCTGACCCACCGCCAGATGGTGCGGCAGCGGGCTTCGTCTCCCCCCGCTTGGCCTCCCCCGTGGACCTGGCCGCCACCTTCATTTTGCGGCGGGCGACCAAGGTCCAGTCGGTGGCCTTCTCCCCCGGCGTGCTTCCCGGAGGCGCGGAGGGTCCGGCCACCTCGGGGGCCTTCTCTCCCTTTCCCCCCTCAGATGTTCCTGGGAGGGGGGCGGGTGCCTTTTTGCCCCCCTCTGTGGGCCTTTTTGAGGGCCCCGGGGGCGAGGTGGACTCGGAGGGGCGCGGTGCTGGCGCGGGTGGCTTTGCGCCCTGCTGGAGCTTGGGGCACCTCTTTTTCTGGTGCCCCAGCTCCTTGCAGTGATAGCACCGCACCTCCTCCGAGGAATAAAAGATTACATAGTTGGTCCCCTCGAAGGGGACCACAAAACTGCCCTCCACTGTGTCCCTCCCCGCCAGGTGGATGGTCACCTGGCGGCGGAAGGACAGGATGTGGCGGAGGGCCTGGTCTTTGCAGCCCAGGGGGAGGGGGTGGATCGATGTTTTGATCTCCCCCAGGGCCTGCAGGTGGGGCCTGAGCAGGTCGTCCCTCAAAAAAGGTGGCACATTAGAAAGGACGACCCTTGTGCCCAGGCCCGCGAGCGGTTCGACAGGGATGAAGATCCCCGCCACCGCGAGACCCCTCTCGATCGCCGCCTCCGATTTCAAGAAGAAGACGGCTTTGCCGTACATCTTGGAGGCCGCCACGATGGCCGATGGCCCCACCACCTTGGCCATGGCCTTGACAAAGCCCTCGATCGAGAGGGAGTCCTTCAGGAGGCACCTGACCCCGTGCCTCCTGGTAATATTTTTAAAGGGGGCTGCAGCCTCCCCTGCAGCCACCTTTGCCCATTTTGTCGGGGCCTGTGGAGCTTGCCCACTCATAATTTTATTTTATTTGTTTATTTATTTATGTATTTATATATTTATTTATTTGAAAACAAACAAACAATAATTCAAAATAAAACAAACACAAATTGCACACCCCTGCACTCCAATAGTGCAGGGGCACACAAAACACAAAGGTTTTTTTTTTTTTTTTTTAATAATTAAATAAACCAAAAATAAAGCAAACAAACAAAAATTATTTATTTATTTTTAAAACAACAAAAATAAAAATTCACACACCACCCTGCACTCCAATAGTGCAGGGGCACTCACACATACAAAAAGAAAAATAAAATAATCAAAAAACACAAAGGTTTTTTTTTTTTTTTTTTTTTTTTTTTTTTTTTTAACAAACAAACGTATTTGTTAATAAAACAAATAAACAAATACAAATCACACACCCCTGCACTCCAATAGTGCAGGGGTAAAAGAAAAATTCAAAAATAAATCAAAGTTTAAAACTAAAAAATAGTTTTAAACTTAAAAGTAAATCAAAACCAAACTAAGGGCAAACAAAGGAGCACATGGCCTGTGCTCCCTGCCTGCCCTTCCCCCACTCTGCACAAGGCAGGAGCAGGGGATTAAAACAAAAGTATTTTTAAAACAAAAACTAAAACAGTGTAATTATTAAAAATAATTTTAAAACAAACTAAAGAAAGTGCTCTTTAATATAAAAATTAAAAAGCAAAGAAAAGAAACTAGTTTAAGTAAAGTAAAAATTAAAAGAACAAACCAAACAAAAGAAAAAACAAGCCAAAAGAAAAAAGAAAAAATAAATAAAATGTGGTTTTAAAACAAAAAATAAAAGTTTTAATCAACAAAAAAGGTGCTCTGCTGCTTTAGAAGTAAGAGAAAATAAAAAGATTTTGAAAATAAAAAGTTGAACACACTGTTTTTAGAAGTTTGAGCAGGAGCTCTCGTGGCACACGTCTGCTCTCGCTCAAGGGGACAGCAGCAGTGTCCCCCACCTGGGATTGAACCCACAACCCTCCAGTCAAGAGTCCAGAGCCCTAACCACTACTCCACACTGAATGCATAATTAACAAATACTGTCACATAATTGAAAAATGCAGAAGAAATATAAGAAAAAAACAGAATAGTAGCACATTCTGCACATTCAAATAAGACCATTTTGGTTTCTTTCATATAAAAACATAAGAACATAAGAATATTTACAAACGAGAGGAGGCAATTCAGCCCATCTTGCTCGTTTGGTTGTTAGTAGCTTAATGATCCCAGAATCTCATCAAGCAGCTTCTTGAAGGATCCCAGGGTGTCAGCTTCAACAACATTACTGGGGAGTTGGTTCCAGACCCTCACAATTCTTTGTGTAAAAAAGTGCCTCCTATTTTCTGTTCTGAATGCCCCTTTATCTAATCTCCATTTGTAACCCCTGGTCCTTTTTTCTTTTTTCAAGTCAAAGAAGTCCCCTGGGTCAACATTGTCTATACCTTTCAGGATTTTGAATGTTTGAATCAGATCGTCTTCTTTGTTCAAGACTGAATAGATTCAATTCTTTTAGCCTGTCTGCATACGACATGCCTTTTAAACCCGGGATAATTCTGGTTGCTCTTCTTTGCACTCTTTCTAGAGCAGCAATATCCTTTTTGTAACGAGGTGACCAGAACTGAACACAATATTCTAGGTGAGGTCTTACTAATGCATTGTAAAGTTTTAACATTACTTCCCTTGATTTAAATTCAACACTTCTCACAATATATCCGAGCATCTTGTTAGCCTTTTTTATAGCTTCCCCACATTGTCTAGATGAAGACATTTCTGAGTCAACATAAACTCCTAGGTCTTTTTCATAGTTCCCTTCTTCAATTTCACTCCCATATGATATTTATAATGCACTTTTATTGCCCGCATGCAATACTTTACACTTTTCTCTATTAAATTTCATTTGCCATGTGTCTGCCCAATTTTGAATGCTGTCTAGATCCTTTATTATTATTATTATTATTATTATTATTATTATTATTATTATTATTATTATTATTATTTATTTCTAAGCAGACGCCCTTATCCAGGGCGACTTACAATTGTTACAAGATATCACATTATTTTTACATACAATTACCCATTTGGGTTTTTTATTGGAGAAATCTAGGTAAAGTACCTTGCTCAAGGGTACAGCAGCAGCGTCCCCTACCAGGGATTGAACCCACGACTCTCCGGTCAAGAGTCCAGAGCCCTAACCACTACTCCACACTGCTGCTCCACACTTGTTTGTTTGTGTTTGTGCTGCGTGCTCCGCTCCTCCCCCGTGTCCCAGAACGCTGCGGGATTTGAATCAGCTGCTCCGAGTTTCAGCTTATCAGAAAAATACACGCAGCTGCAAGGCTTTAAGCTGCAATGTTTTCTGATTAAAGCAACTCCAAATTTAAAGATGTAATTCCTCCTTTCTGCTTCTAACTGCGTTGTACTTGTCCACGACTGTACTTCTCCCACGATGTCGCTTCCACAAATCAAGGCACGCCTCCCCTCTAGTCAGTGCCTTGACAAATTGCGTTAGGAAGCAGTCATTTGTCATTTCCACCATTTCAATTTCATCCATCGTGCTCCCCACCGGGTTTTCCTGTTTTATATGGGTGTGGCAGGATGGCTTGCAGTGGTGAGGTGTGGTGACGTCATGGACCAGGAAGTACAGAAACCAAAACAATGGATGGGCGGGTGAAACTGAACGCAACAGCGTTCAGCTGATTTAATAAATAAAAATACAAAACAAAATATTTAAACACATAACAAAATACAAAAACAAAAGGGCACAAGAGCCAAACAAATAAACAGAAACAAGTATATCTTATTATATAGCAATTGTTCGTTATATTTTCCTCGCTCTCTCTCTCCGCTCCCCGTTCTCTCCTCTCTACACTCAACCACCCCGCAGCACGGACACACTACGGGCACGGACCGTGACATACATATATATTGTGAAAAAGTGGTATTGTGGTGCTACTGAACACCGGTATTTTTTTTTGCACAGACTGGAGTGAACTCGTCACTTATTCAGGTGAATACTTGGGCTCCCTCTGGATGAGTGAGCCAGGAACACAGGTGAGTAGAGGTTGGGCTCCCTCTGGTGGAGTGAGCCAGGAACACAGGTAAGTAGAGGTTGGGCTCCCTCTGGTGGAGTGAGCCAGGAACACAGGCAGGTAGAGGTCGGAAGTCCCTCTTGACCAGGAACACAGATAAGTAGCGATTGGGCTCCCTCTGGTAGAGTGAGCCGGGAACACAGGTGAGTGGTGGTCGAGCTCCCTCGAATGATTACACTGTGTAACAATTTTTTTTTTTTTGGTTCCTGGGTAGTAAGTGTTATTTCCTAATTGCTTATGCCTCAAAAGTATAGAAAATGGCTATTATTCCCCACAAACTTTGCTTTTGTGACCAGGACAGTGATATTTTGAAATTTACCTATTTTCCAGAAGATTCCAGATAGATTCAGTGCTGAGTAAACTTGGAGTAACTTCTAGAACTTTCTAGAACTTTCCAGTAATATAAATAGTAGTATAAATACAGGGGCCTTAAGCCCACCAGTTCAGTTTAGTTCCAGCTGCCTAAGTGAATACATATCTGCATTTTTCTGAGATGGCATCAAGAGAGGCTGCAAGCATCCGGCAGACGCATTTTGCTATGTCTGCGGCCAATTTATCAAGACAAGAGCGAAAAAGTACTCCAGCATCTGCTAAGATGTGTGAGGCCTACAAGGCATATTTCGGCATGCCTGTCGGGGATCAAGACAAACCCTGGGCACCTCATTTCACCTGCGAGCACTGCAAAAAAACTCTGGAAGGTAAGATGGACAATTGTTGCTCGGAATTTTATGTTATAAAATTTGTTAACATTTTTAAAATTGTAAAAGTTTTTAATTTTAAAATGTTTTACAATTTTCAATGTTATTGAGAAAATCTATCATATATGAAAAATGTTGCGAGAATCTCTTACACATTAGTCATGGGTGAAATAAATGTATTTTTGTAGGATGTTACAGAGGGGAAAAGAGAGCCATGAAGTTCGCTATCCCAAGAATTTGGCGAGAACCCACTGACCACTCAAGCAACTGCTACTTCTGCATGGTGGACCCTTCCAAGCGGACCGAGTTCTCTGTGGGGAGGAACAACGTCAAGTGGGAGCCACTGGTGGACCCCCGGAAGGTGCTGATGCCACCACTGCACATCAAATTGGGCCTTATGAAACAATTTGTCAGAGCTCTAGATAAGGAGCCGGCAGCCTTCAAGTACCTTCAAGACTTCTTCCCTAAGCTGTCTGAGGCAAAGGTCAAAGCCGGTGTCTTCATCGGACCACAGATAAAGAAGATCCTGGAGTGCAATGAATTCCCCAAGAAGCTCACTAGTAAGGAGAAAGCGGCTTGGAACAGCTTTGTCGCAGTGGTTCGGGGCTTCCTGGGCAATCACAAGGCCGAAAACTATGTGGAGCTGGTTGAGACTCTGGTGAAGAACTACGGCACAATGGGCTGTAGGATGTCCCTCAAAGTCCATATCCTTGATGCTCATCTTGATAAATTCAAGGAGAACATGGGAGCGTACTCGGAGGAGCAAGGCGAGCGCTTCCACCAGGATATACTGGACTTTGAACGCCGCTACCAAGGACAGTATAACGAGAACATGATGGGAGACTACATTTGGGGGCTGATTCGTGAAAGTGATTTACAGTATAATCGTAAATCTCGAAAAACTACTCACTTCTAAATCTTTTGTAGTCATTTTTGTATTACTTTAGTATAAATACATGTTAATTTGGATTCATATGTTGTTTTTTTCTCATTGGAAATTGGTAAATTTCAAAATATCACTGACCTGGTCACAAGAGCAAAGTTTGTGGGGAATAATAGCTATTTTCTATACTTTTGAGGCATAAGCAATTAGGAAATAACACTTACTACCCAGGAACAAAAATTGTGTTACATAGTGTTATTTCCTGGAACACAGAGACACAGAGAACAGCGGCACCCTCTGGAGGAGTGTGCCTGGAAAACAAGCAAGGGAAAATCCAAGATATGCAGAAGTGTTCCTACTACAGCCGGGTTCAAAAACAAACACAGATGAAAACTGAATTCCCCTCAACAGGAATGACGTGACACTTGTTCTCCCACTGATGTGACTGTTTTAAAAGTGCCACGTCCAAACAGTAATAAACAATGTCCCAATACCACGGTCTTGTTTTGTAGTTTTCTTGAACCATAAACACTTCTCGCTGATATGCGGATCGCTGCTCCTGCAGCTGGTAATCAAACAGTGTTTTAGCCAGTCCCGGTCAAATAAATAACACACACTCGGTTTGTCGATCGCTGCTCCTGCAGCTGGAAACCATACAGTGTTTTAACCAGTCCGGTCTTATGAATAACACACTTGGCAAGTAGATCGCTGCTCCTGCAGCAGGTAACCAAACAGTGTTTTAACCAGTCCTGGTCATATAAACAACACACTTGGTCTGTATGTCGTTGCTCCTGCAGCTGGTAACCAAACAGTATTATACACCGTGACTGCAGCACCACACAGGTACCCCAGCTAACCCCACGGATCACCTAATAACAATGGCGTAGACAGCGGTAAACACAGTAATTAAATAATTGGCCACTGCGAAACAAAACCAAAACAAATCAAAACAAAAGTCTGCCTCACCAAGAGGAAAAACGCGCTATACTAGACTTTCACAAAATAGCTACGACTGGAATGTAAAGCACTTACTATCGCTTTCCCAAGACACGGGAATAATCTCCAAGGCTTGCGCAGGCAGGACAATCGGGCGGAGTTCCCCTGTCGCAGCTGACCCTGAACCAGTTATTCTGTGCAGTAAAACACTGGACCCTTTTGCGTCACGGATTTCCGTAGCTAAGGTTCACAGTTCATCAATTGATTCAGATTCAGTTGTGTTAAGTCTGCCAACTGATGATGTAAAGCAAAACAGCAACTGGGTGCCTGAAAATATGAACAACAGTGAGTTTTGGCCTCCTTCAGTATTCTGGATGGAGGGCATACCTCGCAAAGTGACCCTATGTGAACAAAATTAAATGTATAGAAACAATATGTACAGATCCAGAATTATTGTAAAAGGTGCAGAGCTAACTCTGACTCATGAAATGAAAAGTAATCCTCTTGTCATGTAAGCATGTAATAGGTGCAGAGGTAAATCAACAGTGATTGGGCCCAAACCTTATATATCTCTTGGAACAACATGCAAAAATTATAGCATAAAGCACCATGCCATATATTTGAAAAAGTGCTTATGATGGTGTTTTACATTAATCAAAGACATTAGCCTTGAAAAAAAAAACAAGGGTGTGTGGAAATCTGCTTGTGCAGGCAACTCTTAGAATCAGATAAAGGTCAGAGCCTGGTAAATACAAGACTTATTATTACCACTTAAACTTAATGAAACTAATTGAACTGACCATTGTATGAGGCAATCTTTTGTCAAATACTTTGTTAGACATTAGTATATGGAGTCAAAACTGACTCATTAAAAACATATTGAAACACAATATGAGGCTAGGAGAAACACATACTTTTAATTTAGCAAAATATAATCAATTAGAGATGATGTCACATATTAAAAACATCTCTCATATATACAAATATAAGAAATAGTGTTTGCATGCACATATAACAGAAGTATTTTTTGTATTATCTTATAACCAGGATCTTGTGAACCTTGATTCACCTAACTTTTCAGATAAAGGAGGGGGTCGAGAAAAAAGAGGATGAGATCATGGTTCAGTGTTGGACAATTATAACATTTTAAATTTATTGGTACATGACTCCAATTAATTCTGAAAAGTTGGTCGGATCTTTTTGAAAATTGTTATTTGCCAAAAAGGTAAAAACTGTCTACACAGATTAATGATTGAATTTAATTGAGGCTTCTCATGTATTCCAATGAGGAGAAAATCCTATAAAACCCCTAGATAAATCACAGTGGAGGACCACAATCATACCTACTCACATTGACAGGGTAAAGTGGTCCATTTTCTGCAGACTTACACATTTAAGCTGATCAAACTCAGTTTCATCTGCTTCTTGAAGACAGTATGTTCTTTTGTTTACGCTGCACTTCTTTGTATTGAAGGGTAAGCATTTATTCAATTATTTTTTTATCTCACATGTATTGAATGCATTGCTATAAGGGATTTGCACTATGTTTTAGAATTACGAGAGTATTCTGTTGAATGTGCTGAGATATAGCAGTGAGTGCTTTAGGCGATGTGTTCTTGGCTGGGATTAAAGAAACTTAGTCTCAAGAATCGTTACCATTCGCGGGCCTTGCAAATACATATAATTGTATTGAAGTGTTAATGCTAATATCTGTTAAGACACTGGACTGCCCAGATTGTCTGTCAGCTGGGATTCGACGTAGACTGTAACTACTCAATCCAATATTTAGCAGTTAATAAACCGAATGAGTACTGATCATACTCTGATTCGTAAAACTTCAAATACATGAGTCTGTGTGAATTTCATGATTATTAAAGGTCATCTGGATATGTTGCAGGTCCAGTGCACGAACATGAACCCGAGGAGTTATTAACATCTCTGTCCTCCTAAACGTCTCCCCTGAGTTTAAGAGTGTGTGCAGAGCAAATAAAAAGAGTACGAATAAAATCTGAACTCTCAGAATTCTGACACCCCACAATCACTCAACCCCCAATTGTTCTGCTCCTTTTAAGCTGTATAACCCCACCTTTTAATTAATACTGAGGTTTCTGGGGTGTGTAGTTTTTTCCCCAGTGATGCCATTCCTTAAAGGCGCCACTGCCTTTTCTTCACACATCCCTCCCCTCAGCACCAACCTGTCAGTTTGAGCGGCCCAACTAACCCCATGCATCCTCGACAGCCCATCTGCATTTGCATTCTTTGTTCCGCTTCTATGCTCTATCTTAAATTTATATGGTTGTAGCGCTAAGAGCCATCGAGTTACCCAAGCATTTTTTTCTTTATTCTCCTTCATGAATTTAAGAGGTGAGTGGTCCGTCACCAGAGTAAACTCCCTCCCTAACAGATAGTATTTTAGGGATAGATAGCCCATTTTACATCCAAACATTCTTTTTCCACAACTGCATATTTCCTTTCTCGGGGCAACAACTTTCTGCAAAGATATCCTATTGGGTGTTCCTCCCCATCAATAATTTGAGTACAGTCCCCAAACCTACCTCTGAGGCGTCGGTCTGAACAATAAAGGGCTGTGAAAAGTCAGGAACTCTTAAAACGGGGCTATTACACAGGGCCTGTTTAATGGTTTTAAAGGCTTCCTCTGTTTCTGAGGACCACTTTACCCGTACTGGAGCAGATTTTTTTATTAGGTCGGTTAGGGGCGTAGCGATGGAGGAGAAGTCAGGCACGAACCTCCGATAGTAGCCCACTAAACCTAAGAAGGCTCTCACTTGTTTCTTATCTTTCGGGATGGGCCACTTAGTGATGGCTTCTATTTTACTAGTTTGGGGTTTCACTCTACCTCCCCCTACCACAAACCCTAGGTACTGAGCTTCTTGCAAACCCACAAAGCACTTCTCGGGGTTTGCTGTTAATGACGCTGCCCTCAATAACTGAAGGACTGCATTCACCTTACTAAGATGATCTTCCCATGATTCGGTGAATATTACAATGTCGTCAATGTAGGCTGACGCATATTGGACATGAGGTCTTAAGATTTTGTCCATTAGCCATTGGAAAGTGGCGGGGGCGCCATGTAGACCAAATGGCATTACTTTATAGTGGAACAATCCTAGGGGTGTGGCAAATGCCGTCTTTTCCCGTGACTCCTGGCTAAGAGGAATTTGCCAATACCCCTTCATGAGGTCTAGGGTTGTTAAGTATTTCGCTGATACTAGCCTTTCTATTAACTCATCTACCCATGGCATTGGATACAAGTCAAACTTGGAGACCTGGTTCAATTGCCGAAAATCATTACAAAACCGCCAAGTACCATCACGATCGGACTGTTCCAAGGACTTGAGGACTCCTCGATTATGTCCAGTCTTTTCATGGCTTCGACCTCGCGAATGACTTCGTCCCGTTGGACCTCCAGGATCCTGTAAGACCTAACCCTGACACACACCCCTGGGGGTGTGTGGACCTCATGTTGTATATAGTAATTGAAATGTATTTGCTTACGATTGTAAGTCTGCTAAGAAATAAATAATAATAATAATAATAATAATAATAATAATAATAATAATAATAGCTGCAGTCCTTCCTGGTACTGGAGAAAAGACATCCTGGTTATCCAGCACCAATTGATGTACCTCCTGTGTTTGTTGCTGTGTGAGTGAGGGGCTAATATTAATGGACCGAGTTGCTAGAGGGGCACCCCCCTCTTTACCTAGAGCCATTACCGCTACCAAAGCCTGCCAATCTACCCAAGGCTTGAGGAGGTTAATGTGGTTGCTCCTTCTTCCGTTTATCTGACTGTCGTACCTTATAATTTACTTTCCTCTACGGATTCTACTATCTCGTACGGGCCTTGCCACCTTGTAAATAATTTACTCTATGGGGTTGGCACAAAGACCAAGGTTGAAACAGCGTCGAGTAGCCGACTTATTATATTGCCCGGCTTGGCGAGCTTGTGCTTCTGCCATGTGGGCCTTGACTATGGGGGTTACCTTTTCTATTCGGTCGTATCTGTAATATGTAATCCACTACATTTCGGCCTGATGACTTTTGAGCCTCCCAAGTTTCCTTGGCTATGTGTAGGATTCCCTGTGGTTGTTTCCCATATAATAGCTCAAACGGGGAGAAACCCATTGAAGACTGGGGCACTTTGTGAATAGCGAACATCAGATGGGGTATAAGGAGGTCCCAGTCTCTTCCATCTTTACTAGCTACCTTCCTTAACATAGACTTCAGGGTCTTATTAAATCTCTCTACAAGCCCATCGGTCTGAGGGTGGTAAACCGATGTTCTAATGGGCGTAATTTTAAGGGCTGTACAGAAATCTTTCATTAATTGACTCACAAAAGGTGTGCCCTGGTCCGTTAAGACTTCTTTAGGGATTCCTACTTGTGAGAATAAGTGTACTAACTCCTTTGTTATAGCTTTGGAAGTTGTGTTACGTAAAGGAATCGCTTCTGGGTATCGGGTAGCATAATCAAGAATCACCAAGATATACTCATGACCTCTGGCAGACTTATTTATCGGTCCCACGAGGACTCCTAGGTCTTTTTCATAGTTCCCTTCTTCAATTTCAGTATCTCCCATATGATATTTATAACACACATTTTTATTGCCTGCATGCAATACTTTACAATTTTCTCTATTAAATGTCATTTGCCATGTGTCTGCCCAGTTCTGAATGCTGTCTAGATCATTTTGAATGACCTTTGCTGCTGCAACAGTGTTTGCCACTCCTCCTATTTTTGTGTCGTCTGCAAATTTAACAAGTTTAGGAATAGCAGAGGACCTAATACTAATCCCTGTGGTACACCACTGGTTACCTTGCTCCATTTTGAGGTTTTCCTCTCTAATCAGTACTTTCTGTTTTCTACATGTTAACCACTCCCTAACCCATGTGCATGCATTTCCTTGAATCTCTACTGACTGTCTCCCAGGATATTGTTACTATATAGGTATTTTTCCATTTTTTATCTTATTATAGTTTCCATAAGTTTACATATAATAGAAGGCTTATTGGTCTGTAGTTACCTGGTTCGGTTTTGTCTCCCTTTTTGTGGATCGGTATTACGTATGCAATTTTCCAGTCTGCAGTACAACCCCTGTGTCAAGAGACTGTTGCATGATCTTAGTTAGTGGTTTGTAAATAACTTCTTTCATTTCTTTGAGTACTATTGGGAGGATCTTATCTGGCCCAGGGGATTTGTTTATTTTAAGAGCTCCTAGTCCCTTTAACACTTCTGCCTCTGTTATGCTAAAGTTATTTAAAATTGGATAGGAACAGGTCGACATGTGGGGCATGTTGTTCGTGTCCTCCTTTGTAAAAAGCTTTGTAAAGTGCCTTTTTTTGCTGCATATTTTTTTTAATTGATCTATTAAACGATTTTGGCCATTTTGTTTTAGATTTGTCTACTTTTGGGATGTAATTGTTTTGTGCCTCCAGTACTACAGTTTTAAAAAACAGCCATCCTTTTTCTGTTGATGTTTTCTCTATTTTACTCCAATCCACTTCTGTTAGTCTCTGTTTCATACCTTCATAGTTTGCTTGTCTAAAATTGTAAACCTTAGCTTTAGTCATTACTTTGGGGATTTTAAAAAAACACTTCAAATGAGACCATGTTGTGGTCTGAGTTTGCCAATGGCTCTCTGACCTGTTTTAGTTATTCTGTCTTCATTATTTGAAAAGACTAAATCAAGGCATGCCTCCCCTCTAGTCGGTGCCTTGACAAATTGTGTTAGGAAGCAGTCATTTGTCATTTCCACCATTTCAATCTTGTCCGTCGTGCTCCCCACCGGGTTTTCCCATTTTATATGGGGGAAGTTGAAATCCCCCATTAGTATGGCGTCTCCTTTTCTACACGCATTTCTAATGTCATTGTATAACAGATTATTTTCCTCGGCGTCTAAATTCCCTTTGAATTTTTGTCCATTATTCTGACCCATATTGATTCACCGTTGTTTTCTTTGTCCAGATTTAACACCTGGGCTTCAGGAACCCGGGGCCAAGGAGAAGACACAACACAACACTGTAAAATATCTGGACCCTAATTAGTTATGGAAAAAATTAAGCAAATTAAAATATTATAGGAATTATTGATGCAAACATAATACATTTAAAAATATATGTAATAGGAGATTTATTTGTATTTACTGTTAAATATGTTATGGTAAGAGTGCTTAATTGGCTTGAGTATTTTGTTCTAAACATGTGACTGACAAGTAAGTAAATGCATCTTTTTTCATGTCAAAGTTTGGTGGTTTTATTATGTCCATGCTGAATCCCACAGCATCCATTTTATCCAGATTTTAGACAATGAGATAACAGTTGTACAACAATGGTAGTTCTTTATTATACAATAACATCGGATTTGTTAACTTAAATAAAACATGGGCTCTTTAACAAGCAAAAAAATCTTACACACACACACACACACAATGTCCACAAAATTATAAAGATGGGGCAAGGTAATTGATCATTTTGCACCTGGGAAGCCACAAAGTAATGCTCATTTAGTTTTATTTTGTTTAGAAAATTTAAATTGGCAAAGGCCAAATGGTAGGATATATACAGTGGTGGTATGCAAGGAGTTCCAAGCCACGTTGTCAATGCTGAAGATCAGTCTTGATAAAGTTTTAGGATCAATCAGCCACTAGGAACCAGACAACTCTTGTATGTACATTTTGTTCTTATTTTAAAATACAGGGCCAAATAACAAAATAAAAAGATAGTGACAAAGTGCTATCATACATAGTTCAGTAGTTTTTATGTAATTAGCCAGTTTATTTTAAAAGAATAAAGAGAAACAAAAATTTAGAGGAAAAATGTTATAATTTATTGCAAAATGAAAACAAATTACCATTTTGTATTAGAATATTATTCAGAAAATATTTAAAACCATCTTGTACTTTTAGACATTGTTCTTGTACAACACGCAAACTTAAACGAACCACTTCCAAATAAAATACAAAATGATATACTGGCAAGTCAGAGGATTCCATAATCATTAAATGTTTGAAATAAAACTACATTTTAGATGTTAAACCCAATAATATCTCCCAAGAGGGAATTTAAGCATCAAGGCTAGTCACAGCTGACTAAACACTAGTCCAGTGGTGGCCAAAGTTTGCCCTTCCAGTCCTGATTCTGAAGTAGTTCATTATCTTTTTTTACCTGTTAATCCTGGAGTGAAATGGACTTCCAAGACCATGATTGGCCACCCCTGCACTAGAGTGCCACCCTTAATTACACTAACCACTTGGTTAATTACCCCTAATAATAATCACAAAATCATGCAGCTAATTAACGTAATCTCTGCTACTCACATGCTGTTGCTCAATAATACATTTAATATGACTCACTTCAAAGTTAAAATAAAAAAATGTAGATTGAAAACTGAACATTCTGCCTTTGTAAAAAGTTTAAAAGATGTAGAAAAGTGAAAAAAGAAGTTTACATACAAATACAGTTTTAAAATAAAGTATCATGCTCTGACCCGAGTCAGTATTATAACCAGTATTATTAGTATTACTACTATTTTTTTAAATTCACATAAAACCGTTAAACTGGAAAGTCCATGGCAGATGTACTCCACACAGGGTCCAGCTTTTCCACAAAAAAAAACAAAACAAAACAAAAAAAACATGCTTAAATCTAATACTCTGGTTTAGATTTCTATCTGCGATTGCCTCTACATTATGCAAAGAATTTCTTGTAGATTTATGTAATGTAGAATTGTAAGTTATTAGAATGTTTTAGTATCAATTACGCTAATAATTTCAGAACTAAAAGTCAGTGAAAAAAATATGTTTAAACCACAAATCAGTCTAAATATACAGATTAAATACGTTAATATCAGCTTTGTCTTTTTTTTTAAACTTACATTTAATGACATAGTATTCTTATTAATGTTCACAGTGTCTAATCATGTCAAGTGTATTTTCTCTTGCAATTTTTTTTATGACAGACTTGACAAAAAAAGAGAGCGAGAAATACATGCTTAACATGATTAAAGGTAGCCAAACATATTTTACATTATGACCACAATTCCGTTAGGTTTCTTTTTGGTTTCCTTTAAGCCTAAGGCATTTCTTTTTTTTAAAGTGACAGTACATAAACTAAATAAATATTTTCATTTGGATCCTCATTTGAAGTTGATTTAGTGCTACAGTTTGTTTTCTAAACAATATTCAATGACATGGATTCCACGTACGTCTTAAAACATTAGGAATAATAACATTCGTTCTTTAAAGCATCATGTTCTTCCGGTGTGACTCGAGACACCCACTAATACACTGCACTGTATACAAATATGTACAAATCAATGGTCTCAATTGCTCTCAGAGTTCTTGTGTAGTTTAGAATTTGAACAGGTTGATGAAGCCCTGTGGTGAGATAGGGATGCAGCAGCTCTCTGTATTGTTGGCTGTACAGGGGTGGTCTGTGTCCTTGAGAGGGAAAATTGAATACACATTAATTAACTGGATGATTAATTCTAATGCAGTCAATTTGTGACTGTTTAATTGTATTGTACAATACCCATAAAATAGAACTTGACAGAGAAAATAAATCTAATAATACATTGTGTACTAACTGTAAATCATATCTCAACGTGTTTGGTAGGAACCAAAAGCATGCCTTTCTTTCAGAACTTCAAATGTGAGACCTATATAGTGAATATGGAAGTGTAAGAAAGGAGTTTTATGCAGTATTTTCATAAGCTATAAACCACATTAATAATAAACAAATCACAATATGTTGGCTCTATTCTTAAGAATCATGTTTTGATTTCAGTGTCAGCATGCAATAGTTCTAGAAAACGAATCCCCCTCCTTAACATGTCTATCACTTAGCTGTCATTATCTCCCAACTGTGTTCAAACTCAGCTATAGCAGTCCCATATTAAAAAACATGAAATAAAATAAAAAACCCTTACCTTCCAGAAAAGGATGTGGCAGTGTGTACAGAACTGCAGCGTGTCAACGTACTGCTCCTTTCTTGGGTAACATCTCAACAGCTTGAAATACATCTTCTTCCAGTCCTGGTGTCCCTTGTCAGACATTATTAAACGTTTGCGGATCTGTGGAAACAAAGAACAATATAAAACGTATTATATCCAATAGCTACTTTATTTCACATGCATATATATATATATATATATATATATATATATATATATATATATATATATATATATTACACACACACATATATATTTATTATATATATTTAAATGTACACATTTGAAAAGATTAAAAAATATTTTATTTTCAGGATGTTTTGGGCAAAAGCCCTTCAGCTGTTTAAAAAGAAAAGTAAAGTAAACACAGTGCAGTAAACTTGTTGTTATTCAAGAATTGTAATTATACAAACATTCTGTGGATGATGTCATGATTATTAGAATAAAATGTTCATTCCAAGAGGTTCCAAAGTTCCCAGTTTGAAGATCAACTCTTTGTTTCCGAGCAACAGTTGTTCCATAGCACTGATTGATCACACAGACTGTGATGTCTTCAGCAGTGTGATCATCACTGTTGAAGTGACGGGCTACTGGAAATGCAATGGTGTTAATGCAAATGCTTAAGTGTTCTACAAACCGGTCTGCTAAACGCCTTTTAGTTTCCCCAATATATAATTTGTTGCATTTCTTGCAGATAATGCAGTAGACTATTCCTTCAGAGGTACATGTAAAATTTTCATGAATGTTGAATGAAGATTTAATGCCTCTAATCTCTGTTTCAGAATGAATGTATTTACAGGTATTACATCGTTGTCTATTACATGGATATGTGCCTTTCAAAGGTTCCCCAGAAGGACGAATAGCACTGTGTACCACATCTTCTCTTATATTCTTGTCTCTTTTATATGACATCAAGGGGGGGGGGGTCTTGAAAATAGGCACTGTAGATGGGTCTTGTTGTAAAATTGTTTTTTTTTTTTTTGCACAATTGTCTGTATCTTTCTGTTGGTAGGGTGGTAAGTGAGGACCAGAGGGATTCTATCATCTGTGTGTTGTATATTGTTATTATATAAAGCATTTTCTCTATTCATATTTGAAATGCGGGATTTAGCTTTAGTGAAGATCTTGTGGAAAGCCACAATTTCCCAAAAACACACACGTTTCCTCGCTTTTGCCCGAAACGTCCTGAAAATCAAATATTTTTTAAAAAATCGTGTACATTTAAAAAAAAAAAAAAAAAGTATTTATATCTGTTTGATATTTTATTTTAAAACACTGAAACTCAAAATCAATTATTGTAAGGTGACATTGGTTTTATGTTGGGAAATATTTAAGAAATAAAAAACTGAAATATCTTGCTGCATAAGTATTCAACCCCTGTGCTGTGGAAGCTCCCAGTTTACACCGATGAAAGAAATTGCCCTAGTGAGGACACAATTACCTTACCATTGGCCTCCACCTGTGAACCATTAAAGTTGCTATCACATTTTCTGGATAAAAACACCCTCTGTTGAAGGATCATTGGTCAGGCTGTGAATCTGAAGGAAAATGAAGACCAAAGAGCATTCTACAGACGTAATACAAATGCATAGATTAGGGAAAGGGTACAGAATAATATCCAAGTGTTTGGATATCCCAGTGAGCACAGTTGGATCAATAATCAGGAAGTGGAAGCTGCATCACACCACCCAGGTACTGCCAAGAAAAGTCCGTCCCTCAAAACTCAGCACTCAAACAAGAAGGAGACTTGTGAGAGAAGCCACAGAGAGGCCAACAATCACTTTGAAGGAGCTACAGAGTTCAGTGGCTGGGAGTGGAGTAATGGTGCACCAGTCAACCATATCAAGAGCTCTGCATAACACTGGCCTGTATGGAAGGGTGGCGAGAAAGAAGCCGTTACTCAAAAAGTACCATCTGAAAGCACGTCTGGAGTTTGCCAGAAAGCATGAGAGTGACCCAGCTGTGATGTGGGAAAAGGTTTTGTGGTCAGATGAGACCAAGATAGAGCTTTTTGGCCAAAATTCAAAGCGCTATGTGTGGCGCAAACCTAACACTGCCCATGCCTCAAGACACACCATCCCAGTGAAGTATGGTGGTGGCAGCATCATGCTGTGGGGATGCTTCTCATCAGCAGGGACTGGGCATCTTGTTAAAATTGAAGGAAGAATGGATGGAGCAAAATACAGGGACATACTGCAAGAGAACCTGCTTCAGTCCGCTAAAAAACACTGAAGCTTGGGAGGAAATTCACCTTTCAGCAGGACAATGATCCCAAGCATAAGTCCAAAGCAACATTGGAGTGGCTCAAGAACAAAAAGGTGAATGTCCTACAGTGGCCCAGTCAAAGTCCTGATCTCAATCCCATTGAGAATCTGTGGCACTATTTGAAAATTGCGGTCCGCAAGCGTCGTCCAACCAACCTGAACAACCTGGAGCAAATGTGCCAAGAAGAATGGGCCAAAATCACTCCGACACTGTGTGCAAAGCTGGTACATACTTACCCCAAAAGACTTAAAGCTGTTATTGCAGCAAAAGGTGGCTCTACCAAATATTAATGTCTGGGGGTTGAATACTTATGCAAGCAAGATATTTCAGTTTTTTATTTTTCTTAAAAATATTTCCCAACATAAAACCAATGTCACCTTACAATAATTGATTTTGAGTTTCAGTGTTTTAAAATAAAATATCAAACAGAACGAAATTTCAATGTACCATTTGTAATTCAGTAATATTAGAGAATTGGTCAGGGGTCTGAATACTTTTGCAAGGCACTGTAATATATATTACACACACTTCTTGTAGATACTATAAAAGCTGTTAAAACTAGACTTACATTTACAACATTTGAACTCACACAGATAAACTTAAAAGGCTTTTCTTTTTTTTTTTTTTTTTTTAAAAGCTTGCCAGAAAGTTAATTGAATTTTATGTTTTGTATCCAAACAAAAGGGCACTTAGGACAGACTGTTGTAATTGCCTATTGCCCACACCTGTCGGTCAGAGAAGTGGTACTGGCAGAGATTTTTCCACAGAAGCCTGTCTTCACAGAGCAAATTCAGTGTCGGTGATGCCTGTCCCAGACTGACAATGTCCCTCCCATCAGATAGCCTCTGCATGATGTTCAGTTGTAAACACATTGGGAGGTCAATGAGGGTCATCCCCTTTGAGGAAGGCTGAGAATGCAAACAAAGTAATGTTTTTGTTATTGGCCTGTGACATTTTACAGAATAAGAACATAAGAAAGTTTACAAACGAGAGGAGGCCATTCAGCTCATCTTGCTCGTTTGGTTGTTAGTAGCTTATTGATCCCAGAATCTCATCAAGCAGCTTCTGAAGTATCCCAGGGTGTCAGCTTCAACATTACTGGGGAGTTGGTTCCAGACCCTCACAATTCTCTGTGTAAAAAAGTGCCTCTTATTTTCTGTTCCGAATGTTCTTTTATCTAATCTACATTTGTGACCCCTGGTCCTTGTTTCTTTTTTCAGGTCAAAAAAGTCCCCTGGGTCGACATCGAATACTTGAATCAGATCACCACGTAGTCTTCTTTGTTCAAGACCGATTAGATTCAGTTCTTTTAGCCTGTCTGCATACGACATGCCTTTTAAACCCGGGATAATTCTGGTCGCTCTTCTTTGCTCTCTTTCTAGAGCAGCAATATCCTTTTTGTAACGAGGTGACCAGAACTGAACACAATATTCTAACGCATTGTAAAGTTTTAACATTACTTCCCTTGATTTAAATTCAACACTTCTCACAACATATCTGAGCATCTTGTTGGCCTTTTTTATAGCTTCCCCACATTGTCTAGATGAAGACATTTCTGAGTCAACATAAACTCCTAGGTCTTTTTCATAGTTCCCTTCTTCAATTTCACTATCTCCCATATGATATTTATAATGCACATTTTCATTGCCTGCATGCAGTACTTTACACTTTTCTCTATTAAATATCATTTGCCATGTGTCTGCCCAGTTCTGAATGCTGACCTTTGCTGCTGCAACAGTGTTTGCCACTCCTCCTATTTTTGTGTCATCTGCAAATTGAACAAGTTTGCTTACTATACCAGAATCTAAATCATTAATGTAGATTAGGAATAGCAGAGGACCTAATACTGATCCCTGTGGTACACCACTGGTTACCTCGCTCCATTTTGAGGTTTCTCCTCTAATCAGTACTTTGTTTTCTACATGTTAACCACTCCCTAATCCATGTGCATGCATTTCCTTGAATCCCTACTGTGTTCAGTTTGAGAATTAATCTTTTGTGGGACTTTGTCAAAAGCTTTCTGGAAATCTAAATAAACCATGTCGTATTATCCATTGTCGATGTTGCATCCTCCAAAAAGTCAAGTAGGTTAGTTAGACACGATCTCCCTTTCCTAAAACCATGCTGACTGTCTCCCAGGATATTGTTACCATATAGGTAATTTTCCATTTTGGATCTAACTGTTTAGTATTTTACCTTGCTTATCTGGATGTTGTTCAGTTGCTGCTGCCAATGCAGTATATTTTCCATCCGATGAACCCACATGTTAATGTTTCCCACCAGCACAGACTTGCCCATGTCTTGTACCAGGACACAGAGGGATGTGTAGAGGGACTGCAGGAGTTCCTTAATCAGACGGATGTTCTGCTGATCTTCAAGAACTTTAAAATGAATAGTTAAAAATGGTTATTTCATGTTTTTCTTAAGTGACATTTAGTATGGTTGTGTAGATAGTTTGTGAGTTATAAAACTAGGGAAAGAGGTCAAAAACATTCTACAATATATCTTCATAGGTGCTCAGATCAGTAGGGAAAAGTTTTTGGCACAGCACAAATGTCTGTTGCTGTAAACTTTACACTGTTTTCAAGCTGTAATACCAATTAAAGACAGGGACTATTCCTCAAAAGAACCTTGACTTGCCCTCTTCTGTATTAGATTTTAGAAGAATTTCAAGTCAAAAGACAAATAGATTTACACACAAACATTAAGGAGGTTAGAGTTCAAGCTACAGTAGTAAGAGAGAAGCTCAAGTGTAAGCAACTGTTGTATTTGGTTTTATATATATATATATATATATATATATATATATATATTTAAAAAAGTTTCTCCTTATATATGTTTAAAAAAAGTTTCTCCTTATAGATCTTGTCATAGGGTATTGTGGAGGTTTTGTATATATCTAGAGACCTACTTTTCCAATTGTGAGGGCCATTTTTAGCAAACAATTTGCTTAATATGAAGGCATCATTATGTCAGACATTTTACAGTAGTATCACAGGGGGGGGGGGGGGGAGGGGTATATGGGGAGCCATATCTACCTCTGTCCATATTTACTTTTCTTAACCAAAATCTAGGTTTTGACATTCCATAGCACAATATATCAATATAATGAAGGGGAATGCAGAGACTTGTCTGTATGTCTGCTGTCAAACTTACATTTTACATAGAGTGGATTCAGGTTACCGATAGCTTTGTATTTACAATTGTGGGGATTCCTGACATTTATTTTGTTTTGTATGGCTGTGTGTGCTTTAAAGCCCTTAAACACAACAGACCATTCCCCTACCAAGTCTTGTTTAGCAGTAGATTGTAAATTATTAAACAACTCTCTTCTTTGTTTACATCATGGGAACACATTGGTTTACAATGTGTGGCACATCCATTTTCCATTGATGGTAATAATATTCCTCAGTGCTAAACAACCCCTTATAATAAGCTATGTTTCTAACAGATTCCAGGTTAGCTCAAGAAGGCATCTGCTTTTTGTCTCGCCTGCTGTTATGAGGGCAACATTCAGTGCTAACCTTTCAGAACGACTTTTTCCAGAATGTTCATGTAGTTCTTCTGTGCAATTCCACTTAGTGACGTTAGCTGGGACTTTGCAATCAGCTCTAGCAGCTAGGAGGAGGATACAAATCAAAAGCCGTCAGCTTTCAAGGATAAACACTTTTAGTACTTGCCAGTAAGACATGACTGGAGAAATATACCAGACAGAATAACAAAACCAAGTCTATTAAAACACAGAAAAGTTACCGAGTATGTACTAAAGAACAAAAATATACTGTTTACAGTAAACAAGAAACACAGTGATCCAGTGGTACAAAAAAATCAAATACAGAGAAACATTTTCATAAAATGTACAGAATACAACTGCTTAAATTGATTACTAAACACATCCATTTCATTACTGTGTCAGTAAAAATGAAAATTAATTGATACACATAAAGTGGACTACATTTAACCAATTTAAGACTTTGCTCTTAAATGTAGCAAACTATTATACATAAAAAGCCTACCCAAAATCATTTAAATATGTTTGCCCGATTCTTAGAGTGACAAATGTTGATAAATTAGGGTGAAAAAATAATTGACTAGGCCTTCAATGTATAACCATATACAATAATGCTTGGTCACTGTGGCAGGGCAAGAAGCCCTGCTGCTGTAAATAGTGCGTATGTTGGAATGCAAGGTTGGCGGGGATGGGGTTAAATCTGTCCCTGCTAGGTATCACAGGTGTGGCCATTCTCCAATTAGGTAATTGATGCTAATTGGGGAGTGGCCACAAGCATAAAAGGAAGCACCTTTGTGTGTGGGGGTGGGGTGATTTTTGTAACAGTGTCATGAAGGCTAATGTCCAGCCTACACGTGTTTTGTTATTTTGTTCTTTTATTTTGGTCCTTGTGCTGTGTTTACTTTGTTCCAGTTTTTGTGTTTGTTTAATAAATGCGTGCTCGCGTGTAACACTTTTGTCTGGGTCTCTTTCCTGTCAGTATCATCTTGCGCCTTGACGCTACCCTGTCACAGTGACCATTAAAAAAAGTTATTCTTATGCTTCCAGTCCTGCTTTTTCTTAAGTGAAAGTTAGTCTTGTATGGTTGTTTAGATAGTTCCTGACTTACAAAACTAAGCAAGGAGGCCCAATACATTTCACAACATGGTTTCACAGGAGCTCAGATCAGCAGGGAAAATCTTTTGGCACAGTGCCAATATATTTGTGTTTTCAAGTTCTAATACCAATTAAAGACAGGGACTATTCCTCAAAAGAACCTTGACTTTGCCTATTCTGTATTATATTTATAAGAATGCCAGATTAAAATACAAATCGATTTGCACACAAACAAAACTGATCAAACTTTAAAAAATACAATTAAAAAGATGGAAACGTGTATTATTGTATCCACTAAGCAACAGTAAATAATGTCAAGTGTTGTGAATGGATCCTTGGGGGAGGGCGATTCCAATCATTCTGACATTGTCGAGGTTAGAGTCACAAGCTACAGCAGTAAGAGAGAAGCACGAGTGGAATGTAACTGTAGAGCCATTGGCACTTCGGATCCGATAAAATTACATCATGGAGAAACACTGCGCCTCCCACTTAGCCTGTTGCTCAACACTGTTTAACATGTGATCATCATCAGCACCCCTGCAAAATGGCCCCAGAGCCTGATACATTCACTGATCCTCCTGTTCCCATTTATCTCTCTGTTGCACTAAGCATCAACAGATCAGTTCATCCGACTCGGGTTTCTTTGTGCCTGACATTCACCATTAGTGGCACTAAGTGTATGTAAAAACATCTTGGAATAGTGTTTCATGTTAATAAACAGTCAGTAAATGATTCCTTATGGAATCCCTTATCTGATGAGTAGCAATTGTCCAAAAGTTATCCATTGCAAGCGCTCAAATCAGGGTTTGGTGCTCATACAATGCTAAAAACAACACATTAAATTGCGATAACTACAACATGAAATCTATTTTGAGTGTTTTATCTGAAGCGTGAAAGGAGTGTGTGGTGAGTTTTTATTTTGTTATGATTCGCCTGGTCATGTGAAGGTGTGTTACATTGATGCCAACTTAAAAGTAAAAAGCAGTGACAGCTGCCAGGCAGCCCACAAAAACTGCAGTTGTACTGGCACTACTGCACAGTGATGCTTGGGGTCTTTGACAGGCGTAAGGACTTTAGTTGGCAACAGGTATTACACAATGTCCTCACATTGTTTTTAGAAGCATGGCCAAAAAACAGGCATATTTTAAGTGTCAATCAAATCAAGGCCTAATACCATGATTGAAGCTACAGTATTACATTAACTTACCCTAACTACATAATTAAATCGTCTGGAATCCAAAATAGCACTGGAAAAATCTAACCGGTTGAATGCTTCTCCCAAGGTGCAATAGCCATGTCGCTGGAAAGAAAATGAAGAAAAAACATGTTTTGCACGGTCAGTTAATATGTACATTTCCTTACAAGCCGTAACATTTTCAGAAAGAAATATTTTACCTCTTTGGTGCTTCCTTTGTGCACATATATCCACTTATCCCGATGGAAATCTGGAGGGGAACAAATTGAAATACTGAAGCCACTGTACATACCAAGCAGATTTAATGGCCAAAGTGGTTTGGATCATTAAAATAGAACTAACTGTAGATGTTTTATTTGGTTTATTTTACAATTTTATTGGCATGTTTCAAGTTTAGTTGAAGGTGTATGGTTCAAGGAAATCACTTCTCAAGACCTGTGTATGCTAAAAGGCTACAGTACAGACTATTGGACAAAACCAGTTTATTCCACTTAGGGCAGAAGATTTTTGGGGGCTTGATTTTTATGATTTTATTTGGGATATGCAGCCTGACTAGTTTTTGGACTAATACACAAGACAGATATGCAATCTAGATTATAACCTTAACATATATAAATAATAATCCAGTTTTAATTAAATCAATAAATCACCACTTTGTAGGGCATGTAAAGTGACTCTTACATGGAATCTTTGTGTTGTTGTTCAGATGGTCCTTCTTTCTCTTCTTGACTGCTGCATCATAATTTATAGCAAGGAAAATATTTTCTTTGTAATACTCCTCTGCCTTGCAGAAGCTGGAAAAAGAGAAGATGAATGACTAATGGAACCCTACACTTACCATATTTCTCCCCAAAAATCTGAAAAGTTTTGTACATCTGACATCTTTCATAAACAATAATACTGCTAAATGTTGTTCTGCAACTTTCTCATTTATAAAGAGGGATGGTTTACTGTCATAATGTAAACCTCATCAGTAACAGGCATGCCAGTGAAATTCAATGCTTTTATCCTAGGCATTTAAAATTCTTCCAATTTTTCTGAGGAGTGTTTATTTTCACTTTGATTCTGGTGACATTCATTTAAACTGCCACCACTCCTTGCAACATACTGCACCTGAAACATGAAACTCCCATGTCTGCACAACCTGTAGGACTTTGGGGTGGGATGTTAATGACAGGTGCACAGAGTTAATCTACAGTATTGTGGAAGGATAGTGAGCGTCACCCATCAAAAGTGCCAATAACTGGAAAACTAAAAAATAATTATATATGAGCCTTGTTACACAATAAGAAACCTATTTAAAAGCCTTGGTTATTAACCCCTTAATGATCTAAAAACTGTGGTGGATCTCACCCTGAAATGCACATTATTTTCACATTGTTTTTTATTGCACTTGCATGTAGGTAAGTAAGTGTACAATAACAGTAGTATTAATGTATTCAAAGTCAAAGGGTGAAAGTATTTAGTTTCACCGCCTGACTAGATCATTAAAATAAACCATATTGAAAGGGTTCAAGTACTTTTCCATTAGACGAAACCTCATGACAAAAAGCATATAAAACACATGTTACTCAACAGTGCTCACAAACTAAACACCACCCGATTGCCTGCCAGGCAGCACACTCCAACGCAAATCTTAGCGGTCACTGATTTCTGAACACAATTTTCAGTTTGCTAAACCCAGCAGATGTCTATTAATCCTGTCTCTGGCAGCACTATTTATAGGACAAGGATGAATAGTTTGCAGAACACAGCTTTACCGAGCAATCAAAACTGAATAACTGCAATTTACTATCTTGAATAGATTAAAGCTTTGACTAAACCAGAAAATAAATTAAAATGGTATATAAACACACATATATAAAATATACAGATTTCACTATTTTAAATTAACTGCATGCTATGTTTGCAAAGCAAAGCATGTTGGGGTGTGGTTCACTACAGGTGGTGGTTTACTTTCAGAATTTGCATTGGGTAGGAAAATCAAACAAGTATACTTTACTGAAATGTGTGGTCAAGCTGCAGGTATAGGCAACAGCTGGATTTTTAGAGCATTTTACATCCCTAGGAAATTCACCTGTCTTACAACCAGTTATTTTAAGGCTTAATCCCAGGAAAACTCCAGATAGGAGGCTGATTATTCCCCAGTGCTGTAACATGCTCTAAATAGATCCAGATGTGGCTTATCTTGGCAGGTTTTAGGGTGATCAAATCAATCTCTTGGTTTTGCTATTGTAGGATTGCAGATATAATGCTATATTGTAAGAAGTCCCTGAAAAAACAAAGTGTATGCACCATCCTATTACGGGAAAACAATGAAATATCCAATCAAAGTAGTAAACGCATGCCAAAGAGACACTTTATAACAGAATAGTGTACCATACACTATGTCGCAAGGATATGCACCATTGTCCTTACATTGCAATAACAAAAACACAATAACAAACATTCACGACAGTAAAAACAATGGAGTAAACCGGGTATAACATGTACCGTCTAGTAGTTTCCATAAAGACCTTTAAATCGTGTGACCTCAGCTGTGCTCCCGAACTAATTATTATCAACACCTGGAAGTCGACTATTAATATACGGCTACACATTCCTAAAAACAAATCAAACAAACCAAAAAAATAATTGTTTCAGTCAAATGGAAATCTGATGCATTATATTATTTGTTTGTTTATGTAATGGTTGTTGAATAACTTAATGTCTGTGTTATTTGACCTAAAAGAAAAGCTAATAATACTATATAAGAAAGTTAGTTTTAGTTTCCCAGATTTAATAGCACAGTGCAATAGTTCCACTTGAATGAGACACTATTTGACTCCGAGTCGTTGGTTCCCTTTGTGTTAACATTTGATACATTGATAAAACAGCATATCGGCTAGTGCGCCATCGCTTTGACCAAGATGGATATTCAACAACATATTATTTTACACCAACCTGAAGTCAGCAACATTGTTCTTTTTTTCATCCGAGTATTTTTTCCATCCATCGTTTGTTTTAACCCAGCACTGACCAGGCGATCTCCAGTCTTGTCCTAGAAATGGCATTTTCAAACTTTTATAATATTTAATAAAACTTAAACTACAAATTATTTTCTTTTCTTTTCTTTTCTGACACAGACTTTCTGGTTTTTCGCTGGTTGTCCCTGCAGCTGTACTTATATCAGCTGATTTTGTTACCGGAAATATGTACAGCGCCGCCTCTTTTGGAATTACTTTCACAACACGTGGCTTTGTTTATCGTCTTGTAAATTGTTGCAATACTTCGCTGGCAGCTCATCCCCTGACTATCACATTATTTCAGCTGCTCTTGAACATTATCACGAAGTGTTAGCCAGTTCAGCTTTTATTTATCCATTGCTTAACAGTGTAAAAATATAGTTTAACACGCCTTACTGTTGAAATGTAATGTTTCAAAAGTAGTTACCGTGTACTTAATATAAGGTTTAAAGTTAAAACATATGTATTTGCCCGTTTTGGAACGTGCTAAAGAAAGTCCTTAGTAAGTTATATCAATTGGATATGGCATTCTCTAGATATAGAGACCAGTGTAACGTCCATTTTTGCCTTTCAACAAAATTTGCTACAGGTAGCAAAATATGACAAGTAACAGAGTCCTCTACTTGGCCAATAGAGAGTAGTTTAAATATATTCTAAAAATTATATCGCATAACTAAAATAATGTAATATATAATTAACATTACTTATTTTCAAACTAATATCAACAACATGACAAATGGTATTGGAACTCACGCCAGGCAAATAGCTGTATTAATAATAATAATAATAATAATAATAATAATAATAATATAGTTCCCATATATACCAAATCCTGCATGTTGTGAAAATGTAATGCAGTATTTAGGTAATTGTTCTAGGTCTACCAATTGATAGATGGCTAAAATATATCATACTTTGATAATGTTCTTTATTGAAGGTAGTAAAATTTGATGGCTGGAGAACAGTTGTCAAATTTTCATACCTTGGCAATTCTTTATTGAAGGTAGCAAGGTAGCAACATTTGATGAGTGCTTCTATGATCAAACTATCATACCATTTCATATCCATTGTATCTGATATATTTTAAAATGATCCCAAGGAAAATGTAAATATAGATCAATTATTATTATTATTATTATTATTATTATTATTATTATTATTATTATTATTATTCATTAGTCATTTAGCAGACTCTTTTATCCAAAGAGACTTACAGAGACTAGGGAGTGAATTATGCATCTACAGTTGCTGCTGCAGAGTCACTTACAATTGGATCTTACAGTAGCAACAGTACATACAAGCTTTCCTACCAATAACAATAATTCTAAGTATTGTAACAACCAAGGGATTTGCACTGCAGCAGGTCAGCTCGGTCAGCCGTGGCTACTGGGAACCCAGGACCACCATCGTTCTCAAGGCCTCGAATACCGGGTTTTTTTCTGGACTTTGAGGGGGGAGGTGTGTAACGATCCAAGGATTTGCACCGCAGCAGTACCTATTGTCTGTTCCATTTGTTTGTGATGTGTTTCTCTTATTCTGCGCTTCCATGCAGATGTCCGCCTGTCCGGGTCCACCAATCCTGAACATGCGTCCAGTCCTGGGACATTAGCCAGGGCTGGGGTTAGCTATTGTTGGATGCTAGCAGGCGATTGGAGTATAAAAGTGTGTGTGTGAGCGGGGGTGGCAGCGCATGTAGGGTGAGGTGTAGTAGTAGTTGGAGCAGAGATGAGAGCAGAGTCAAAAAAAGAGCGAATAGAGTAACAGGGTAACAGTAGATTTACATATTTCATTAATTTTATTATTCTTGCGAGGACCACGACTGAAAATGGTTCTCAGTTTTGGTTTATGTTAATAAACCATGGATTTGAGGACAGAAAACTGACTGTGTGTGAGCCTGCTTTTGTTTTTATGCGACGCTACAGTATGCTACCTTTGCAAAACAATTTTACAAATGTGTACTTGAGGTTACTTATACTATAGTTTCAAGAAAATGCTACGCTTCAGTATAAAACATTTGCAGTCAGCATATGGGTGAATTTTTTCTTTTGCTTTCTTATTTAACAAGTAGCTGTCGATATGCAATATAAAACTAATTAGTTACATGTGGAATATAATGTAAGTTTACAAAACACGTATTTCATATCCAAAGAGTTGTGTATTTGTTTTTGATGAGCGTCCTCGGTCTGCAAGGAAAGAAAAAATCTGGGCATGCACAGTGCAAGGGGAAAACCGTCTGGGCATGAGCAGTGCAAGGGGAAAACCGTCTGGGCATGAGCAGTGCAAGGGGAAAACAGTCTGGGCATGAGCAGTGCAAGGGGAAAACCGTCTGGGCATGAGCAGTGCAAGGGGAAAACCGTCTGGGCATGA
This sequence comes from Acipenser ruthenus, assembly GCF_902713425.1. Taxonomy (NCBI): domain Eukaryota; kingdom Metazoa; phylum Chordata; class Actinopteri; order Acipenseriformes; family Acipenseridae; genus Acipenser; species Acipenser ruthenus. Next base: position 51,860,455 of record NC_081191.1, on the reverse strand, counting down.
GCAGTGCAAGGGGAAAACAGTCTGGGCATGAGCAGTGCAAGGGGAAAACAGTCTGGGCATGAGCAGTGCAAGGGGAAAACCGTCTGGGCATGAGCAGTGCAAGGGGAAAACCGTCTGGGCATGAGCAGTGCAAGGGGAAAACAGTCTGGGCATGAGCAGTGCAAGGGGAAAACCGTCTGGGCATGAGCAGTGCAAGGGGAAAACCGTCTGGGCATGAGCAGTGCAAGGGGAAAACAGTCTGGGCATGAGCAGTGCAAGGGGAAAACAGTCTGGGCATGAGCAGTGCAAGGGGAAAACAGTCTGGGCATGAGCAGTGCAAGGGGAAAACCGTCTGGGCATGAGCAGTGCAAGGGGAAAACAGTCTGGGCATGAGCAGTGCAAGGGGAAAACAGTCTGGGCATGAGCAGTGCAAGGGGAAAACCGTCTGGGCATGAGCAGTATGCAATGTAGGAAAATTTGATAGGTAACATAAATTGGCATGATGCATGTATTCTCAAAATCTGCCCCCCCCCCCCCCTCATAATGGGCTTCTCGGTAGAACAAATGAACAGACACATCTGAAAAATAGCTCCTCCCTTCAAATGTGCTACCTCAGTTGAATGCTCATTGGAGAGGCTCATTTGGAGAGGCAGAAATGACTCTAGCCCATGTTTTTCATTGACATGTACAGGTTTTAACCCACTAAAGCCCAGGTAGCTCATTTGGAGAGCCTGATGATAGTGATTTGCTATTGTAAGTGGAATGTAGGAGCTTTGTGCATACACACCATGGCTATTGTATGCAATTTTTGATTGTCTGGGTCGGTACAGCATCTTGAGGAAGTTGAGTTGCATTTCTAATTGCTAAATTGACAAGTCTTTTATCTTGTTTTGCATTGGTTACTTTTGGCAGAATTTTATTTTAATATTTGAGAATCTGAGAAAATGTTGTGTGTCTAACTTTTTGTGAGTAGTATACATTATGTTCAGGTGCTGTAATAACCCTTCACATTACGGTAGGAGATTCACACACACACATGCATTTTTTGTATTACACATGAATTACATATTTCTTGCAAATCTATATTTACAGAAGTGTGAACTGTAAAACAAACCCACAATGCTGAAACCGGTACTGTATTCGGAAGCCCCGAAGACGGGAATCTCCGCATGGAGTCGGCCAAGAACGCTGCCTATGGATGCAGTCTGCACATGTGTATCCCTTACTCATACTCCTGCTGAAAGCCCCTTCCAACTGCCCCCCACGCACCACTCACCCTGCTCCTGCCACACCTGTATGGCATAGTCAATAGCATGGAATGCAGATCGTGGGTGTCAAAGTATGCTTCTGATATCAATGAGAAATAAATAACAATAAAAAAGGCAGCTGTGTCCTTATACCTGAGTGAAGAATTACTGTGTGAGTGGCATGAAAAGGAAAGGGATCCTTTGGAGAATGCAACTACAGGGATATGTTACAGATTGAGCCCTTGGGCACTGCGGCCCTTTGCCAATGTTGCTGAGGATAGGGCACTTAGCTAAACTCATGTAATAGAAACATTCTGCACATTGCAGCCTGTCACACTTTCGCAAAACTTAGCCATTTTCATTCAAATTTGACCGTTTATCAAACCGCCATTGCTCCATGTCTGGACTGATCTGATTTTTGTAATGTGATTTTTTTTGTAAGAACTGTAAGTCGCCCTGGAAAAATACATACATACATTAACAACAACAACAATAATTAATAATATTAATAATCCAGCTGGAATCACCTGTTTTTTTTTATAGCCTACATATAGGGCAGCTGGCTCTTTGAGCTAATCAATCTATCTATCTATCTATCTATCTATCTATCTATCTATCTATCTATCTATCTATCTATCTAGCTATATTAGCTTATATACTATATATATACTATATATAAACAAATGTATATCTATATATATATATATATATATATATATACATACACTGAGTGTACAAAACATTAGGAACACCTGCTCTTTCCAGGAAATAGACTGACAAGGTGAATCCAGGTGAAAGCTATGATCCCTTATTGATATAACCTGTTAAATCCACTTCAATCAGTGTAGATGAAGGGGAGACAGGTTAAAGAAGGATTTTTAAGCCTTGCCACAATTGTGACATGGATTGTGTATGTGTGCCATTCAGAGGGTAAATGAGCAAGACAAAAGATTTAAGTGCCTTTGAACGGGGTATGGTAGTAAGTGCCAGGCGCGCCGGTTTGAGTGTGTCAAGAACTGCAACGCTGCTGGGTTTTTCATGCTCAAGAGTTTCCTGTGTGTATCAAGGATGGTCCAGCACCCAAAGGACATCCAGCCAACGGCAGGCCAGTGGTCGAAAACGGCTCATTGATGAAAGAGGCCAAAGGAGGCTGACACGAATTGTGCAGTGCAACAGACGGGCTACAGTTAGTCAACTGACAGTCCAGTACAACATTGCTGCCGAAAGACCCATAAAAGAATGCACAACTCGTCGTACCTTGACACGAATGGGGTATGGCAGCCAACGACCTAACAGAGTTCCACTTCTTTCAGCAAAACACAAGAAACTGCGGTTGCAGTGGGCTAAGGAACGAAATCACTGGACACTGGAGGATTGGAAAAACATTGCCTGGTCTGATGAATCCCGTTTCCTGCTGTTTCACACTGATGGGAGGACTAGGGTATGGAGAAAACCACATGAGTACATGCATCCATCATGCCGCGTGTCAACATTGCAGGCCAGTGGTGGTGATGTGATGGTGTCGGGTGTGTTTTCATGGCACACATTAGGCCCCTTGATAAAAGTGGAGCAACGTTTGAATGCCACAGGATATCTGAACATTATTGCCAATCAGGTGCATCTCTTCATGGCAGCAGTGTATCCATCTGCTAATGGATTTTTTTCTGCAGGATAATGCCCCATGCCACAAGGCTAGTATTGTCCAGGAATGGTTCCACGAACATGACAGTGAATTCAGCTTACTGCAGTGGCCTGCCCAGTCACCAGATCTCAATCCAATTGAGCATCTGTGTGATGAGATGGAACGAGCTATTCGGATTAGAGATGCACTACCAGCCAACTTGACACAACTGTGGGAAGCATTGGAGTCAACATGGGCCAGCATCCCTGTGGAACGCTTTCGACACCTTGTAGAGTCCATGCCCCGACGAATTGAGGCTGTTCTGAGGGCAAAAGGGGGTGCAACCCAATATTAGGAAGGTGTTCTAGGTGTATATATAAACTAATTGTCTCTGATACAGCAGGTAGTAAGCTCACTTGTACTTAGTAGCAGTAGACGGTATAGCAGCACTCTCATGTAGATCCAAATGGTGACAAACAATTCAAAAAAGGTGAAGAGACAGGTATCCCATCAATGTTTATTTATTGACATAAAAAATTGTGTAAAATTACGCATTTCAACACATCCGTGTCTTCATCAGGTTACAAGTCATTTGTGAATAAACATTGATCATTGTTCGTCACCATTTGGATCTACATGAGAGTGCTGCTATACCGTCTACTGCTACTAAATACAAGTGAGCTTACTACCTGCTGTATCAGAGACAATTAGTTTTAATTTTTTCCTTTGTAGTAAGCACCTCACCATAAACTTTTTTGTGCACAAATGACTTATATGTCAGTTTTTGCTCAAAAGAGCCAATTTCCCAATGTTTCAGTATGTTTACATAGCTTTGTCAAGGGAAAGTGTGTTTGAAAACAAACAGTGGAGGGAGTTACTTACAGTATATGCTTTGGATGTCATGGCAACTACACTCATTTATTTATATTTAAATCTATTAATGTGATTGTGATGTCATTCACCACATCCTGTAGTTGATGATGTAATGATCTACTATTCCTTTCTATTTAAACCTTCAGGCATCATGGTACTGAGTTTATTTATCAATTTATTTTCTTTTAGTCTTCTATATTGTACATTGTATAAATTAATTTTTTCTAAAACTATGAATTTTAGGTCATTCATGTTATGCTTGTTCTTTGTAAAGTGCTGAACCACTTTCAATTTTGTATTTTTATGTTTGATAGGTGATTCTGTATGCGTTTGTATAATTTTTGTACCTGACTCTCCTACATATTTAATTTCATTACATTTTTGGCAAAATATACCATAAACAAGGTTGCTAGTTTTGCATGAGGGATTTTTTTAAGATGGAGTACTTTTGTAACTACTGTACTGTAAGGTGGGGCAGCAGTGTGGAGTAGTGGTTAGGGCTCTGGACAGATGGTCGTTAGTTATTAATATTATTAATTATTGTATAACTTGCTTAACAAACCGGGGGGGATTAATTCAACTTAAATAAAACAAACAAAAAAAATGGGCAGTGGAATAATAAAGGAACACCTTTCGTAAATTAACTTTACATTCAAAACACAGACAAAATTTACCAATACAGTAATCAGTATCCTAGCCTACTACTATATAAGCAGTGTCTTTGCTATTGAAATCTTGTGAATTCAAGGTAAGGAGGTGCAAACTGTTGCTTGATCGATCTAGGGTTGATATACTGCTGTATGTGTCTATTAAAGTAAAGCATTGTACAGGTAGTTGTTTAGTATCTGCCGGCTCGGTCTATGCTACATACCATGGTATGTACTATGATACCGTGCTGTACATGGCCGGATCGCGCAAATTGTCGTCCACTCCCGCCAAATTACGCTATGGATACATTACATTTGTGCACAGCACAGAACGGATTGTGGCACGAAAAAAGAAGTTTAGAATATGGCACATTTTGTGCATTCCCGCATAACGGCGACACGCATAACCCTCTGCGCGGTGAAAAAAACCTTTCGAATATCTGGCCATAGCGTGTTCCCATAATACTGTATACAAAACAGGTACCGGTATGCAAATACTATCCCCATATATAAAATGCTACAGTAAATATTACAATATATTGTAAAACTGTTATTAAAGTGTAGTATACAGTAGTATACTTCAGTTCTGCACTAGCTGTGCATGGTGGATATCATTACTACAGTTAAATGCAGTATTTAAAAATGTGCAACAGTTAACTTTTTAGCCTATTTATTACAACATTGTTTTTATTGCAGTGTAGCACTGTTTTTTTTAAAATACTGCAGTAAACTATAGAAACCAGTTAGTGCTGCCTAATGCTATAACCATCTTGCAATAGTAACACTGTACCGTATATACATATAGTTACTTAAATGTTATTGAATCCTTGAGTCTTTGGACAGGGGTTTGCTTGGAGCAGTGGGGCACATGCAATGCTCAATTGTAGGTAGGTTTATATGCTGGGTGCAGACCCTACAATTAATATTCAGAAAGCAAACATTATGAAATATATTTCAAACATTGGAAAAGCAGGTCAAAGAAACAACATTGAGATAATTAAACATAAAACAGGCAGTCTTATTACTTTATCAAGAGTTTAATAGCCAAGCATTGCATCAGGTTGGTAGTTCTTGGGGCAGTTTTTAATATACAGTCTGTCTGCACCACTCCCCCCTTTCGGATCCAGTTGTGATTATGCCGTGGTGAGCTACACCTCTTTAGGCCCCTTTAGCTGCTGGTTAGGGTAAGGGTTAGGTTTATATTCATGTGATCATGATGCACAACTGGAGTTCTTTTTATGTTGCAAAAATGCAATTTTCAGTGTTATATATGCAACATTTTATGCAACACAGTAACAGTATTTGGTCCTGTGTATAATCTTTGTGCAGGGCACTGACATTGTGTCTCTCCCCAGACTTTCTTACCTTCATCATGAAACCAGTGCCTGACCCTCAAATGAGCCAGTTCCTGATGTCTCTGGACTGCAGCAAGAGTTGTATTTAAAGTGTTTTTATGTTTGTATTTTTGGAATAAACTACACCAGTGTGCATAATAGCATGTAATCCTATCAGGGGCTTCTGGGGGCAAGATAAAGTTGCTGTTCTGGTATTTGATGAATTTTCCTGTTTTCACCATTTTCTTTCAGGTACACTTTTTTTCTTGTGGCAGCATTTTCCTGATTTTCAACGACCACGTCTGTCTTCATTAGTAATATTTTGAAATCTGGTCGTCATTTTTATTAATATGCCAACGCGAGCTGTACATAATAAGACTGTAAACTCTGGGAGTTCTAATAGAATCTATAGAGATGTAAACGGCTACTACTGATAATAATAATAATAATAATAATAATAATAATAATAATAATAATAATAATAATAATAACATCTATTATTTCTTGTAAATAGTTGTAGCATGATACAATTAATAATAGATCCCCTTCTGTAAAATGCACAACATTTAATAGCATATTACTGAGAAATAAACTTTTATTCGTAATTTAGCCAGCACATATCGTATTATAAGAAACATACACCATGCTTCCTGTTCATACAGCACTCATTGACTGGAAATACATTTTATGTGTCTGATGAGTTTTGTCAGCTGGTGCCAGGTTCTTGACAGCCAGCTACCAGTCATGCCTCACCCGAAAGCCTTACTCTACTTTGTGCACCCAGTCGTACAACTTCTTCCAGCTTGATTTGGGACTAGGTTGCATACAGCAGACTTGCGCAACAGATTGCTAAGAAGTGGACCCTTTAGTGAGCCACATACACAGCAGCAGTAGGTCAAAAGATATGTTTGCTTGCAAGTAATGTTTTGATTATTGTAATACTAATTCCAAACTAGTGCTCTTGTGTATTGAAACATATATTGATACTGGTTTAGTATGGTTATCATTATTTTCAGTGTTTATGGCTGGGGGGGATGGTTACTCAACTGTTCTTGTCTAATAAAAATTATATATTTACTGTGCATTTTCTATGTTGAATATTGTTTTGGTCAGAACACACAACACTATACGAAAGGTCACTCAAATAATACAGTAAATATCGCTTTGCTCAGTACACAAACTTTAAACGTAATCTTAACCTGTTTTTGTTGTCCTACTGCTTACAGACGACAGCTGACAAAACACATGTCTTTGCTGAAGCCACCTGTTGCTGTAGATCAAAATTTAATTTCATCATCCCGTTGCCCATCTGCAGTTTTTGTAATAACATCTGTGAACTGATTGCCTCTGTAGCAACTTGCACAGTCACACGGCGTGCATGTGGTGTAATCTCTACCCCCTTTGGTTTCAAAAATAAACACAGATCACCTATAGTTTCATTAAAAAATCTGCCCCCACCCTTTTTGTCAGTTGCTACCATATTGATTAAGAAAATCTTTGACAGAGATAATAATAAATTGCCCTTTTACTTGGAGGTTAAATAACAAGATATGTAATAGTATGAGACTTGCAATCACTATAGTGCTGTTCTTGGCTTGTTATGGCCATTTGAAAGAGGTACATGATGCTATCACAATATTGTACATAGAGTATGGAACATGTTGTTTAAAGTTAAAGGATTTAAAACCAAAAAAATGTATCTTGTAAATCTTCTTTTGAATACAGTGCCATCTTCTATCTTACATTATTTACTATGGAAGAACCACTATTCATGAAACTAATATTTCATAGTAACAGGAAAATCTGAAAAATGACCAGTTTTGTATGAAGTCCTGTTATCAGTTTCCATGTTGTTTCTGCATAATTTTCTGGGATATTCGATATAAGAGTTCCAAAAAGCTGAGGGGAGTTCCATCAAAATGTGTGACAGCCTCTCCTTAATATGAACACTTGGTATCACCATATTAATAACCAAAAAATGTACTTATTTCTGACAGAGACAACAGATTCACAAGTGCCACAAGTACACTGTAGCCCAGAGTGCACGACTCTGTCCATTAAAATGATTCTTTTCTGAGCTATACCAATAAACATGTATTTGGAAATGTGGTATTACATGAGCTTACCCTTGCAGTTTGGGGGTCACCTTTGGTCCTGATCTATCATTTGAGACTGATATTAGGGAAGTTACGAAAGTATTGTTTTACCATTTGAGAAATATAGCCAAACTTAGACCAAATAGACTAGAGACTAATGCATGCCTTTGTTTCATCTAGAATTGATTATTTCAATGCACTTTTTTCTGGTATCTAAAAACTTGTGGTATTCCAATTGCAGTTTGTTCAGAATACCGCCACTAGAATTATGACTAAAACCAGGAAAAGTGAACATATTACCCCTGTTCTGGCCTCCTTACACTGGCTCCCTGTGCAGTATATAATTTATTTTAAGATTTTGCTATTAACTTACAAGGCCCTGAATGGATTAGCACCTAGTAATTTGCAGGAGTTACTGACCCTGTATCTTCCAAACTGCACTCTGAGATCGCAGGATGCGGGCTGCTGGTTATTCTTAGGGTCAACAAAAGCAACATGGGAGGTAGGGCTTTTTCTTGTAGAGCTCCTAAATTATGGAATTTGTTTGTCAAGGAAGCTGGGGCCGTTAAAGTTCAAGTCAAGACTAAAAATGCACTTTTATAAAATGGCTTTCTTATCTTAGTGAGTTTTAATGTAACTTTAAAATTGCCGCTTTTGTATACTGTATATACTGCCGAAGCGAGAATAAAATAACGCGGGGCACAAGGCCGCAGTGGGACGTAACAAAGAGGCTGTAGTGCACAATATATGTGTAATTACACATATATACAGTCACCTCCAAAATGATTGGCACCCTTGATAAAGATGAGCAAAAAAGACTGTATAAAATAAATAATACCAGTACTGAGCTATATTGTCATTTTCCAACATGTGGAATATATTTGACTTTATTAATGATTCAATGGAATCAACCAAAATTGCACATTTCTCAAATTATAAATTTATTTCCAAAAAAAATGGTGTAACAATTATTGGCACCCTTGTTTTCAGTACTTTGTGCACCCTCCCCTTGCAAGGATAACGGCACTGAGTCTTTTTCTATAATGTTTAATGAGATTGGAGAACACATTGGGAGGGATCTTAGACCATTCCTCCATACAGAATCTTTCCAGATCCTTGATATCCTTTGGTCTGCGCTTATGGACTGCCCTCTTCAATTGAAACCACAGGTTTTCAATGGGGTTCAAGTCCGGAGACCGAGATGGCCATTGCAAATGTTGATTTTGTGGACAATTAACCATTTCTTTGTGGATTTTGATGTGTGCTTGGGGTCATTGCTGGAAGATCCACTTGTGGCCAAGTTTCAGCCTCCTGGCAGAGGCAACAAGGTTTTTGGCTAAAATGTCCTGGTACTGGGCAGAGTGCATGATGCCGTTGACCTTAACAAGGGCCCCAGGACCAGTGGAAGCAAAACAGCCCCATAATATCAAAGATCCACCACCATATTTTACAGTAGGTATGAGGTTCTTTTCTTTCCTTCTTTCGACGCCAAACCCACCACTGGTGTGCATGGCCAAAGAGCTCTATTTTCGTCTCATCTGACCATAGCACCCGGTTCCAATCGATGTGCGAATGCCGTTTAGCAAACTCCAGGTGCTTACGTTTGTTGGTTGCTCTCAATAAAGGCTTTTTTTCTGGTAACCCTTCCAAATAACCTATTGGCATGGAGGTGACGTCTAATTGTAGATTTGGAGACTTGGTGACCCCAAGATGCAACCAAGTTCTGTAATTCTCCAACTGTGGCCCTTGGATTTCCCTTTGCCTCCCGAACCATCTGCCTCACTGTGCGTGGGGGCAAGATACACTTGCGTCCTCTACCAGGCAAGTTTACCACTGTTCCAGTGGTTTTGAACTTCTTAATTATTGCCCTAATAGTGGTAAGTGGTTGTGATAGAGAGAGAAATGATCAATGCTGTAAATCTCCCTCCCGATTAGAAAGAACGCTGTGTAAGGGGGAAGGTAAGCTGCCTCCTAGATCTCCCTCCATATTAGGAGGAGCGCGTAGCTGCAAGTACTCAGGATGATTCCATTGCAGTCAGCTGCGGGGCAGCCCTCTATTGGAGAAACCATGGCGACACGTTGACTGCAGGGAGGAGTTTGCTGGGTACAAAGGGGAAGCAGCTATATCAATTCCTCCTCTTGCGCTGAGAAACTGAGCCACCAGCCGGAGCGTTGTGTTTTTTGGATTACGTGTTGTTTTTTTTGTTTGTTAGATTTGACCATTGGAAGTCATACCCGCCGCGTAATCGTGACTGTGGCTGAAAAGTTGCCCTATCCAGTTATTTTGGGTCAAGACTGGCCACAATTTGATAGTATGATTTATAAAACGGTAAAACCAGTCTCCTGTAAGGCCATGGGAGCAGCAGGGGAAGCTATTGGGAATATTTTCCGCTGCACACTGACCTGTTCCATTCCCGATTTCACCCGAAAAAAACAAAAAGAGAGCGAAGGGTTGAAAAATGGGAAGGAACATCAATAAGACAAGGTTGGGGCTTGGTGGGGGATACTGCTCAATCAATCAAATGTAGGGGAAAGGGGATTGGGACTCAGTGTGATCTGCGGGGGCAGGTTACTGAGACTCTGTGGCGGAGTGTCCCGCCCCTATATATATATTTATTATTATTTGTATTTTTGTTTGCGGCGCAGATCAAAGCGCCACATATTTATTGTTGTGTTTATAATTTAAAAACCCAGTGAGGATCCGTGGCTGATCAGCTACTGATTATTTAACTAGCTGACAGTCACGCATCCTTACTAAACTCGTGCAGACTCTGGCCGTGGGGTAATAAGATAATTAACAGCTAGTTAACCCCTCGACCAGAGTATAAGAACCTGCAGCTGTCCGTGCTGCGGGGGAAAGTGTACAGAGGAGAGTACGGGGAGCGGAGAGAGCAAGGAGAGAGAAAGATTAAAAACAACTGCTAAGTATCGTGCTGGTGCTAAAACCAGCACGCTTATTTGTTTGATTATTTGTTTGGCCAACATGCCCTTTTGTTTTGTAGCGTTTTGTTGTTTGTTTGAATCTTTTGTTTTGTATTATTATTTATTAAATACGCTGACCGCAGTAGCGTTCAGCTTCACCCGCCCATCCACTGTTTTGTTTCTGGTACTTCCTGGTCCGTGACGTCACCACACCTCACCACTGCAAGCCTTCCTGCCACATATGGTGTGCGTGGGACAAACAACGCCTCCAAGAGCCGGACCAGGAAAGAAAAAGAAATAATATAAATAAAATGGAAAGCTGGAGCTGGAGAAACGGCTGCGGGGAACTGGAGGACCTCCTCGGTGGTCTGGAGGACCAAGGCTGGTGCCTTGCTTATGGGGTCTACGGGCACACCGTATCGATCTGCCCCTTCCAGGATGAGGAGGAGGAACTGGCCCAGGAGAGGAAGGCAGGGAGAAGGAGCAGGAAGAGAAGGGGGAGAGGTAAGCTGCAGCAACAGCAACCGCAGCAGGAGGAGATCGGGGAGGATGGCTGGGAGGTTTATATTGTGAACCTCGTGGGGGAGTTGTGCCCTGGCTGTGGGGCATATGGGCACACGTTGGCCATATGCCCCATGCAATACGAAGAGGTGGAGCGCGAGCATCCAGCGCCCAGAAGGGGGGAGCGCGAGCATCCAGCGCCCAGAAGGGGGGACCGCGTGCATCCAGCGCCCAGAAGGGGGGGGGCCCGTGCATCCAGCGCCCAGAAGGGGGGAGCCCGTGCATCCAGTGCCCAGAAGGGGGGAGCCCGTGCATCCAGCGCCCAGAAGGGGGGAGCCTGTGCATCCAGCGCCCAGAAGGGGGGAGCCCGAGCATCCAGCGCCCAGAAGGGGGGAGCGCGTGCATCCAGCGCCCAGAAGGGGGGAGCCCGTGCATCCAGCGCCCAGAAGGGGGGAGCCCGTGCATCTAGTGCCCAGAAGGGGGGAGCCCTGGCATCCAGCTCCCAGAAGGGGGGAGCCCGTGCATCCAGCGCCCAGGGGGGGGAAGCCCACAGGTCCAGAACCTAGGCCTCCAGCAGCAGAGGAAGAATACCTGCTGCCTCCGCCTCCGCCACCTCCACTGCTTCCGCCGCCAGGAGCAGAGCAGTGGGAGCTGCCTCTGCCTCAGCCACCTCCACCGCCAGGAGCAGAGCAGCGGGAGCTGCCTCTGCCTACACCACCTCCACCGCCAGGAGAAGAGCAGCAGGAGCTGCCTCTGCCTCCGCCACCTCCACCAGCAGAGGGTGAATACCTGCTGGTTCTATCTCCACTTCCACCAGCAGTGGGTGAATACCTGCTGGTTCCCTCTCCACTTCCACCAGCAGAGGGTGAATGCCTGCTGGTTCCGCCTCAGCCACCGTGGGAGGCAGGAGCAGAGCAGCGGGAGCTGCCTCTGCCTCCGCCACCTCCACCAGCAGAAGATGAATGCCTGCTGGTTATGTCTCAAGCGCCGTGGGAGGACAGCTTACCGCTCCCAGCTCCACCAGCAGAGGGTGAATGCCTGCTGGTTCTGCCTCAACTGCCATGGGAGGACTGCTTGCCCCTCCCACCTCCACCAGCAGAGGGTGAATACCTGCTGGTTCCATCTCCACCTCCACCAGCAGCGGGTGAATACCTGCTGGTTCCACATCCACCGTCATGGGAAGGACTCCTCCTGCCCTGCCTCGCACCGCCCAAGGATGCCTGCCTCGCACCGCCCAAGGATGCCTGCTTCACACCGCCCAAGGATGCCTGCTTCGCACCGCCCAAGGATGCCTGCTTCACACTGCCCAAGGATGCCTGCTCCGCATCGCCTGGTGCTGCCTGTTGCTCCAGCATTACCTGGAGAGCCACCAGTTACAGGGTACGAGGGAGAAGTGGAGAGCCCGCTGCCGCCTCCATGGCCAGGGGCTCCCCTCCCGAGTTCGCCTCCGGAGGGTCCACTGCTGCTGCCGTCGCCTCTCGAGGGTTCGCTGCTTCTGCCATCGCCCGCCGAGGGTCCACAGCTGCTGCTGTCGCCTCCCGAGGGTCCTGCTTTGCCTGGGGTCGCTATCAGTCCTGCCATGCGGCAGGAAATACTGTGGCTGGAGCCCCATGAAGGGGAGCTGCCGGCCACGAAGAAGGGGGGGGAAGTCAGGAGACCAACTTCTCCAGCCGCACTTTCGCGGCAGGAGAAATTGTGGTCGGAGCCCCTCGGAGGGGAGCTGCCGGCCATGAAGAAGGGGGGGAGATCAGGAGACCAGCTCTCCCCGCAGCAATTTCGCTGCAGGAGAACGGGTGGTCGGAGCCCCACGTAGGGGAGCTGCCGGCCATGAAGATGGGGGGGAGGTCAGGAGACCAGCTCCCTCCGCAGCAATTTCACTGCAGGAGAATGGATGGCTGTAGCCCAACGGAGGGGAGCTGCCAGCCATGAAGAAGGGGGGGAGGTCTGGAGACCACCCCCAAAATTTCCTTGGCCGGAGGAGCCGGCCTGTGCGCGGTCCACCGGAACGCTACGGCTGTTTGGGTGGGAGGAGGACATCCCACCTTGGCCGACACCTTTGGCCCGTTGCTGCCCTGTTCCTGGGCAGGGATTGCTAGCCGGGACTTTGGGGACTAAGGGGGGAGGTGGCCGAAAAGGCCATGTGTGCTGCGCACAAGGGGGGGGGGCATGTGTGGTGGAATGTCCCGCCCCTATATATATATTTATTATTATTTGTATTTTTGTTTGCGGCGCAGATCAAAGCGCCGCGTATTTATTGTTGTGCTTATAATTTAAAAACCCTGTGAGGATGCGTGGCTGATCAGCTACTGATTATTTAACTAGCTGACAGTCACGTATTCTTACTAAACTCGTGCAGACTGTGGCCATGGGGTAATAAGATAATTAACAGCTAGTTAACCCCTCGGCCAGAGTATAAGGACCTGCAGCTGTCCGTGCTGCAGGGGAGAGTGTACAGAGGAGAGTACGGGGAGCGGAGAGAGCGAGGAGAGAGAAAGATTAAAAACAACTGCTAAGTATCGTGCTGGTGCTAAAACCAGCACACTTATTTGTTTGATTATTTGTTTGGCCAACGTGCCCTTTTGTTTTGTAGCATTTTGTTGTTTGTTTGAATCTTTTGCTTTGTATTATTAGTTATTAAATACGCTGACCGCAGTAGCGTTCAGCTTCACCCGCCCATCCACTGTTTTGTTTCTGGTACTTCCTGGTCCGTGACGTCACCACACCTCACCACTGCAAGGCATCCTGCCACAGACCCCCAGTGCTGAAGCTACTTTAGCTCCGCTCGATATCCCGAAATTCTGGGACTGAGATGTGGACCTAGCATTGGAGCAAAAGAATGATCATTCGCTGGTAACCGGCCGTTGACATATCCCCACAACATTATTGTCGGGCATTTACTATATAGAGTATCCCAAGCCACGAGCACAAGTCAGATTGTAACACAATTACTTGTTCCCCAGTCTTTTCGACGTGAGATCATGCGGTTGGCTCATGATGTCCCCTGTTTGGGCCATTTAGGGATCGAAAAGACTCGGGAACGAATATTGGCTCGATTTTATTGCATGGGGGTGTTTAGTGAGGTGGCGTGATATGTAGCGGAATGCCCGGAATGCCAGCAAGTAGCGCCAGGGCGAGTTCGCCCGGCCCCGCTTGTCCCACTGCCCCCGATCTCAGTTCTCTTTGAACGCATTGCTATGGACATAGTGGGTCCATTGAGCCAGTCTGACTCTGGATATACGCACATTTTGGTAGTGGTGGACTAGGCGACTCGATATCCAGAGGCAGTACCATTGAGATACACTAGTGCCGCAGTAGTTGCTCGAGAGTTAGTACAGATTATAGCAAGAGTAGGGATTCCAAAAGAAATCCTCACTGATCACGGAACTAACTTCATGTCACAATTTTTGAAAGAATTATATAAATTAACCATTTGCGGTCCTATGTCGGACCTGGTCCGACATTGCAATTATTCCTATCCGGTCCAATGTCGGACCATGTCCGACGTCATCAAAAAAACGCAAAAAACTGGTTTCTAGTCGGGTTTTTTTCCCGGAAAAAGCTGAGAAAACCATTCAATGGCCGAGTGGGAGCGACAGGAGCCGAGACAAGCCGAAAAAAAGGGCGTATCTCATGAAGAGTCATACTTGCCCCTGGCATCAGATAGGGGCTGTCATAAGGAAACAAGCTGGCTGATACTGCATCCGCGCTCAGAGAATATTTGCAGAGCTTTCTATGAGATGTTATAGTAATAAAATAATGACTTGGATCGCATTATTGAGGAGTTTGGTGATAAAACGAGTGATCAGGAGATGATTGATTGGTATGTACGACTATTATTATTATTATTATTATTATTATTTATTTCTTAGCATATGTGAAAGCGATAGCGAACAAAAGGTTGGGGTGGGGCTGGAGATGCCTAGTGAGTGCTTTGTTGATATGCAGGGCCTTTTAAACCTGTTTGACTGTGAACAAAATACTTTTAAACAGCACGTCTAAAATTAACTGCGCGTGTGAAAATAAATTGGACCTGATGCGCCTGACACGCACTTAATAAATGGACTGCAAAGGGTGAAGAACATAGGAATATAAGAAAGTTTCCAAACGAAAGGAGGCCATTCAGCCCATCTTGCTCGTTTGGTTGTTAGAAGCTTATTGATCCCAGAATCTCATCAAGCAGCTTCTTGAAGGATCCCAGGGTTTCAGCTTCAACAACATTACTGGGGAGTTGGTTCCAGACCCTCACAATTCTCTGTGTAAAAAAGTGCCTCCTATTTTCTGTTCTGAATGCCCCTTTATCTAATCTCCATTTATGACCCCTGGTCCTTGTTTCTTTTTTCAGGTCAAAGAAGTCCCCTGGGTCGACATTATCTATACCTTTTAGGATTCTGAATGTTTGAATCAGATCGCCGCGTAGTCTTCTTTGTTCAAGACTGAATAGATTCAATTATTTTAGACTGTCTGCATACAACATGCCTTTTAAACCCGGGATAATTCTGGTTGCTCTTCTTTGCACTCTTTCTAGAGCAGCAATATCCTTTTTGTAACGAGGTGACCAGAACTGAACACAATATTCTAGGTGAGGTCTTACTAATGCATTGTAAAGTTTTAACATTACTTCCCTTGATTTAAATTCAACACTTCTCACAATATATCCAAGCATCTTGTTGGCCTTTTTTACAGCTTCCCCACATTGTCTAGATGAAGACATTTCTGAGTCAACATAAATTCCTAGGTCTTTTTCATAGTTCCCTTCTTTAATTTCAGTATCTCTGTCACAAAGACGGCCAGAGTGGGTGGCGTCAGACCGGAAGTAGGAAGGAATTCAAACAAAGACAGTGGTTGTGATGATGAGCTGAGTGCAATGGCTGCACTCAGCGTTTATTAACAAAATAAAAAGGTTTAACAGTACAAAAACAGGACACGGCACTGGTAGCCAAAATAAACAGACAGACAAAACGACTAGACACTAACACACAGGTGAAACGGAGACGAACAAACACGGTGAGAATACACTTATTATATTTATAATTACGCTGACGATTTTACTCCTTCTCTCTCACCCGTTCTCCACTCTCTGAACACCTAACCCTGAGTGCAAGAAATGTGCGTCTATATATACTATTGTGCTGGGATTCAATTACTAATTAATTATTCACTTGAATCCCAGCACGTGAATTAATTACGTGCAACCCCGTGCTCACATATTACATTTAACCAGCACGTGAAGTGATTTGTGCTCTCCTCGTGCCTAAATACAAATCTACACTTTTTAAATACACGTGAAACACAGACCCGTTTATATCCCGTGTACCAATCTATACACCAACATTAACACACGCAACATACAACACAAAACACACAAATGCACACAGGGGCGGGGCGCATTGCCACATATACCCCCCCTTGTGCGCAGCACACATGGCCTCAACGGCCACCTCCCCCCTTAAAAACCCAGCAGTCCAGGACAAAGTCTCGGGCTGGGAAGGGAGGCTTCAGTGGGCCCATGGCTGGCCATGCTGTCAGCACCCCTGCCGGTAGTGGCACGGCTGACAGCCTGTTGGTCCCGTCCTGCAGCGAAAAAGCTGCGGGGGCAGGTGGTCCCCCGACCTCCCCCTTCTTCGTAGCTGGCAGCTCCCTCCTGTGGGGCTCCGGCCACAAGAACTCCTGCAGCAAAACTGCTGCTGGGGAAAGTGGTCTCCAGACCTCCTCCCCCTTCTTCGTGGCCGGCAGCTCCCCTTTCTGGGGCTCCGGCCACCGTACTCCCTGCGGAGGTACGGGCAGCAGAGGCAGCTCCTGCTCCTCTGCTCCGGGCGGTGGCGGAGGCAGAGGCAGCTCCAGCTCCTCTGCTCCTGGCGGTGGTGGAACCAGCAGGCATTCACCCTCTGCTGGTGGAGGTGGGACCAGCAGGTATTCACCCTCTGCTGGTGGAGGTGGGAGGGGCAAGCAGTCCTCCCACTGCGGTGGAGGTGGAACCAGCAGGTATTCACCCTCTGCTGGTGGAGGTGGGAGGGGCAAGCAGTCCTCCCACTGCGGTGGAGGTGGCGGAGGTAGAGGCGATGGGGCTGATGCTGGCCACTCAGAGGGAGGCTGTGGCGGTGCTGGCTCCCTCTGCTGTGGCGGCTGGGCATGTGCGCGCCGTGCTGCCTTCAGCAGCATAGCTAGAGGCTGCTGGGGGACACCAGCATCCTGCCCTTCTCCCCCCCAAAAATTTTCAGGGGGTTGAGCCTGTAACTCCTCCCCTTCTGGCTCTTGGGACGGCACCAGCAGGTATTCACCCTCTGCTGGTGGAGGTGGAACCAGCAGGCATTCTCCCTCTGCTGGCAGCTTGGGTCCTACGGCTGTGGAAGCCCCGACTTCCCTCTTTTTGGGCTGTGGACGCACCGACTCCTCCCTTTTGGGCTGTGGACGCACCGACTCCTCCCTTTTGGGCTGTGGACGCACCGACTCCTCCCTTTTGGGCTGTGGACGCACCGACTCCTCCCTTTTGGGCTGTGGACGTTCGGGCTCCCCCCACTCAGGCGTAGGACGTTCGGGCTCCTCCCACTCAGGCGTAGGACGTTCGGGCTCCTCCCACTCAGGCGTAGGACGTTCGGGCTCCTCCCACTCAGGCGTAGGACGTTCGGGCTCCTCCCACTCAGGCGTAGGACGTTCGGGCTCCTCCCACTCAGGCGTAGGACGTTCGGGCTCCTCCCGCTTGGGCTGTGGACGCTCAGGCTCCTCCCATTTGGGCTGTGGACGCTCAGGCTCCTCCCGCTCGGGCTGTGGACGCTCAGGCTCCTCCCATTTGGGCTGTGGACGCTCAGGCTCCTCCCATTTGGGCTGTGGACGCTCAGGCTCCTCCCATTTGGGCTGTGGACGCTCAGGCTCCTCCCGCTTGGGCTGTGGACGCTCAGGCTCCTCCCCATAACTGCGGAAGGGACAGTGGGCGAACAGGTGATCCTGGTCGCAGAGGAGGCACCCCGGCGATGGCTTGTTACATCGCCGTGGATGCCTGGCCCTTAGGCGGCACTCCTCCTCCCTGTCCTTCACCTCTTTATCTGTCTCTGCCTCCCGCTTGGGCTGTGGAGGCAAAACCAGCAGGCATTCACCCTCTGCTGGTGGAGATGGGGACAGCAGGTACTCCTCTGCTGGTGGTCCTGCTACCTGGGCTGCTGTTCCGTTTATCGTTGCCTCCAGGTAGCTGAGGAGAAACTCCACACCTTCCTCCAAGGTGTTTGGGGTGTGTTCCTGCTGATAGGCCTCCCATCTCTCACTGTCCATCATCCACAGGGCCCGAACGACTATGGGCAGAGCCTGGGCCTCCAGCCCAGCATTCTCCAGGAACCAGTCCCGCCATTTTGTGGCGTCTTCTGCCATTATATATATATATATATATATATATATATATATATATATATATATATTTTTTTAACAAAACCCCTCCTGGTCTGACGCTTGGAGGCGCGGCTGTCCCACTTCTGACACCACGTGTCACAAAGACGGCCAGAGTGGGTGGCGTCAGACCGGAAGTAGGAAGGAATTCAAACAAAGACAGTGGTTGTGATGATGAGCTGAGTGCAATGGCTGCACTCAGCGTTTATTAACAAAATAAAAAGGTTTAACAGTACAAAAACAGGACACGGCACTGGTAGCCAAAATAAACAGACAGACAAAACGACTAGACACTAACACACAGGTGAAACGGAGACGAACAAACACGGTGAGAATACACTTTTATATTTATAATTACGCTGACGATTTTACTCCTTCTCTCTCACCCGTTCTCCACTCTCTGAACACCTAACCCTGAGTGCAAGAAATGTGCGTCTATATATACTATTGTGCTGGGATTCAATTACTAATTAATTATTCACTTGAATCCCAGCACGTGAATTAATTACGTGCAACCCCGTGCTCACATATTACATTTAACCAGCACGTGAAGTGATTTGTGCTCTCCTCGTGCCTAAATACAAATCTACACTTTTTAAATACACGTGAAACACAGACCCGTTTATATCCCGTGTACCAATCTATACACCAACATTAACACACGCAACATACAACACAAAACACACAAATGCACACAGGGGTGGGGCGCATTGCCACAATCTCCCATATGATATTTATAATGCACATTTTTATTGCCTGCATGCAATACTTTACACTTTTCTCTATTAAATTTCATTTGCGATGTGTCTGTCCAGTTCTGAATGCTGTCTAGATCATTTTGAATGACCTTTGATGCTGCAACAGTGTTTGCCACTCCTCCTATTTTTGTGTTGTCAGCAAATTTAACGGGTTTGCTACTATACTAGAATCTAAATCATTCATGTAGATTAGGAATAGCAGAAGACCTAATACTGATCCCTGTGGTACACCACTGGTTACCTCACTCCATTTAGAGGTTTCTCCTCTAATCAGTACTTTCTGTTTTCTAGATGTTAACCACTCCCTAATCCATGTGCATGCATTTCCTTGAATTCCTACTGCGTTCAGTTTGAGAATGAATCTTTTATGCGGGACTTTGTCAAAAGCTTTCTGGAAATCTAAATAAACCATGTCGTATGCTTTGCAATTATCCATTTTCAATGTTGCATCCTCAAAAAGTCAAGTAGGTTAGTTAGACATGATCTCCCTTTCCTAAAACCATGCTGACTGTCTCCCAGGATATTGTTACCATATAGGTAATTTTCCATTTTGGATCTTATTATAGTTTCCATAAGTTTACATATAATAGAAGTCAGGCTTATTGGTCTGTAGTTACCTGGTTTGGTTTTGTCTCCCTTTTTGTGGATCGGTATTACGTTTGCTATTTTCCAGTCTGTCGGTACAACCCCTGTGTCAAGAGACTGTTGCATGATCTTGTTTAGCGGTTTGTAAATAACTTCTTTCATTTCTTTGAGTACTATTGGGAGGATCTCATCTGGCCCAGGGGATTTGTTTATTTTAAGAGCTCCTAGTCCCTTTAACACTTCTGCCTCTGTTATGCTAAAGTTATTTACAATTGGATAGGAACAGGTC
This sequence comes from Acipenser ruthenus, assembly GCF_902713425.1. Taxonomy (NCBI): domain Eukaryota; kingdom Metazoa; phylum Chordata; class Actinopteri; order Acipenseriformes; family Acipenseridae; genus Acipenser; species Acipenser ruthenus. The sequence continues at coordinate 51,840,229 of NC_081191.1, read as the reverse complement.
GACATGTGGGGCATGTTGTCCATGTCCTCCTTTGTAAAAACCAGTGAAAAGTAATCATTTAATATATTTGCTATTTTTTTTTTCTTCATCTATGAATTTGCCATTTGTGTCTCTTAGACATTTAACCTCCTCTTTGAATGTTCTCTTGCTGTTATAATATTGGAAAAACATTTTGGAATTGGTTTTAGCCCCCTTAGCAATATTGATTTCTATCTCTCTCTTGGCCTTTCTAACTTCCTTTTTGACTTGTGTTTGCAGTTCCAAATACTCTTTCTGTGTACTTTGTTTTTGGTCCCTTTTAAATGCTCTATAAAGTGCCTTTTTTCGCTTATTATTTGTTTTAATTGATCTATTAAATCATTTTTGCCATTTTGTTTTAGATTTAGATTTGTCTACTTTTGGGATGTAATTGTTTTGTGCATCTAGTATTACATTTTTAAAAAACAGCCATCCTTTTTCTGTGGATGTTTTCTCTATTTTACTCCAATCTACTTCTGTTAGTCTCTGTTTCATACCTTCATAGTTTGCGTTTCTAAAATTGCAAACCTTAGCTTTAGTCATTACTTTTGGGGTTTTAAAAAATACTTCAAATGAGACCATGTTGTGGTCTGAGTTTGCCAATGGCTCTCTGACCTCTGTTTTAGTTATTCTGTCTTCATTATTTGAAAAGACTAAATCAAGGCATGCCTCCCCTCTAGTCGGTGCCTTGACAAATTGCGTTAGGAAGCAGTCATTTGTCATTTCCACCATTTCAATTTCGTCCATCGTGCTCCCCACCGGGTTCTCCCATTTTATAGAGGGGATGTTGAAATCCCCCATTATTAGGCTTCTCCTTTTCTACACACATTTCGAATGTCATTGTATAATAGATTATTTTGCTCAGCATCTGAATTTGGCGGTCTATAGCATGCTCCTATTATTATGCCCTTTGAATTTTTGTCCATTATTCTGACCCATATTGATTCTGCATTGTTTTGTCCTGATTTAACACCTGGGCTTCAGGACTATTTCTTATGTATAGCACTACCCCTCCGCCTCTTCTGTCCTGCCTGTCTTTCCTATACAGTGTGTACCCACTAATATTATATTCGTCTCCATCACTCTCAGACAACCAAGTTTCTGTAACACCTATCACATTGTAGTTACTTGTTAGTGCAGTAGCTTCAAGTTCTAACATTTTGTTTCTGAGACTTCTAGCATTAAGATAAATACATTTAATAGTTGTCTTACCTGAGTTGTTGCCCTTGTTTAGATTTGGTCTCCCTTCTGTTTTTTTGTTTTCTCCCCCCTTCCTTTCTAGTTTAAATGCTTCTGGACCGCCTGAAGGATCCTTTCTCCGAGTAGATTGGTTCCCTTTCTGTTTAAGTGCAGTCCGTCCCACCTATATAGATAGTCCTTGTTGTAGAATGTGCTCCAATGTTCAAAAAAGGTGAAGCCTTCCTGTGTGCACCACGATTTCAGCCATGCAGTTTGATTTTGTATTTCCAGCTGTCCATATGGTCCTTTGCAAGGTGCCGGCAGTATCCCAGAAAATACTACAGTTTTGGTCTTGTCTTTTAATTTCCTTCCTTGCTCTCTGAATTTGTTTTGCAAGGTTCTTCATCTGTCTCTTCCAATGTTGTTTGTACCGGTGTGGACGACTACTACCGGGTCGTCTCCTGTTCGTTCTAGGAGCCTGTCCACGTTCTCAGTGATGTGCTTGACAGAGGCTCCAGGAAGGCAGCACACTGTTGTAGTAAGGGGGTCCAAACTGCAAACTGAACTTGCTGTGTTTCTCAATATGGAGTCCCCAACGATCATGACCTCCCTTCTTTTTGCTGCCTGGCCAGCACTGTTTATAGGGTCCTGGATGTTTTTCCTTTCATTCTCTTGATGTTGGTTTTGGTCATCTAAATGTTGAAGTGGCTAAAATTTGTTGGGTGTCTGGATTTCTGGTGGTTGTGTTTGACGAAGTTTCTTTTTTTCCCTGCTTCAAATTATTGCAAATTAAGTCCATTCAAACCTCTGTTTATCATCCACAGACGGACGGTTTGGTGGAACGTTTTAATCAGACTTTAAAACAGATGCTGAAGCGGTTTGTTAACCAAGAGCAGAAACATTGGGCTAAACTCCTCCCCTACCTGATGTTTGCAGTGAGAGAGGTGCCTCAGAGCTCAACTGGGTTTTCTACCTTTGAGCTCCTGTATGGGAGGCAACCACGGGGCATTCTTGATCTTGTGAAAGAATGGTGGGAGGAGCAAACAAAAACTTCCAAAAACATAGTCAAGTACGTAATCATGTTAAGAGACCGCCTGGAATTGGTTGGTCGTTTGGCACAAGAGAACTTAAAACTAGCTCAGCATCGCCAAGAGCAGCAGTACAACAAACAAGCAAGAATTCGGACCTTTCGGCCAGGTGATAAAGTACTGCTGCTACTTCCCACATCGGAATCAGTTGTATGCTAAGTGGCAGGGGTCATATGAGGTGATACAGGGAATTGGTAATCTGAATTATGAAATTAGACAACCCGATTACAGGAACAAGACTGAAATTTATCACATTAATTTGCTAAAACCCTGGAATGAACGTGTTCAAGGATACATATGAGCCTATCTGCAGTATTTAAGGAGATAGAAGCTGTTAAAACAGTCTATTGCCCAGTTTGACCATGAGCGGTCAAAGGTCAAAGTCCAAGACATTTTTAGAAAGCTCTTAATTGGTTTCCTATACATGTCCAATAATACATATCAGTCTATTTGAATTATTTAGGGAGATAGAAGCTGTAAATGCAGTCTATTGTCCAGTTTGACCAATAACGAGAGTTCAAAGGTCAACATCCAAGACAAATTTAGAAAGCTCTTTGTTGGTTTCCTATACATGTTCAATAGTACATATGAGCCTATCTGCAGTCTGTAAGAAGATATAAGCTGTTAAAACAGTCTATTGCCCAGTTTTATCATGAGAGATCAAAGGTCAAAGTCCAAGACATTTTTACAAAGCTCTTAGTTGGTTTCCTATGTGTCCAATAGTACATATGAGCCTATCTGCAGTATTTAAGGAGATATAAGCTGTTAAAACAGTGTATTGTCCAGTTTGACCATGAGAGGTCAAAGGTCAAAGTCCAAGGCATTTTTAGAAAGATCTTAGTTGGTTTCCTATAAGTGTGCAATAGTACATATGAGCCTATGTGCAGTATTTAAGGAGATATAAGCTGTAAATGCATTCTATTGTCCAGTTTGACGAACAACGAGAGATCAAAGGTCAAAGTCCAATACATTTTAACAAAGCTCTTAGTTGGTTTCCTATAAGTGTCCAGTAGTATATTTGAGCATATGTGCAGTATTTAAGGAGATAACAGCTGTTAAAACAGTGTATTGTCCAGTTTGACCATGAGAGGTCAAAGTTCAAAGTCCAATACATTTTTAGAAAGCTCTTAGGTGGTTTCCTATAAGTGTCCAATAGTACATAAGAGCCTATTTGCAGTATTTAGGGAGGTAGAAGCTGTAAATGCAGTCTATTGTCCAGTTTGACCATGAACGAGAGGTCAAAGGTCAAAGTCCAACACATTTTTAGAAAGCTCTTAGTTGGTTTCCTATAAGTGTCCAAAAGTATATATGAGCATATGTGCAGTATTTAAGGAGATAACAGCTGTTAAAACAGGCTATTGTCCAGTTTGACCATGAGAGGTCAAATGTCAAAGTCCAAGACATTTCTAGAAAGCTGTTAGTTTGTTTCTTATACATGTCCAATTGTACATATGAGCCTATCTGCAGTATTTAAGGAGCAATATACTGTCATGTGGCATTTTTGTGGGCACTGCGCCCACATTTGAAATCCGATCACCACAAAAATAGGGCAGCAGTGTGGAGTAGTGGTTAGGGCTCTGGACTCTTGACCGGAGGGTTGTGGGTTCAATCCCCAGTGGGGGACACTGCTGTTGTACCCTTGAGCAAGGTACTTTACCTAGATTGCTCCAGTAAAAACCCAACTGTATAAATGGGTAATTGTATGTAAAAATAATGTGATATCTGTATAATGTGAAATAATGTATAATGTGATATCTTGTAACAATTGATAAGGGCGTCTGCTAAGAAATAAATAATAATAATAATAATAAAAATTAATAGCAACTAAATTCAAACATATTGGAAGAGCTGAGCGAAGAAATCGAGTTGATCGTATGAAAACTGTAGGAGTAGGAGCTGTCCAGTTTTTAGCTGTCATTCTTGAAACAGCTAAATGTCCATATCTAGCTCTGGAAAGGTCAACGAATCCTGCGTTGACTTTTAGAGAACCAATGGTTTTCTATACATGTTCTATATACATGTTCTATGACCATATCTTGCCCCTAAAAGGAGTTATAAGCCGTTTAATTTTTGGGGGTCATGACCTGTTACCCCCAAATCCACCAGTCCGATCGCCACCAAAAGTAATAGCAACTCAAGTGAGATAGAGTGCAGCAGGTGTGCAAAGTTTTGAGTTGATCAGTTCAAAGCTCTAGGAGGAGATGCGTACGGAATTTTGTTGGAAACTGGAATAATAATAATAAAGAAACCAAGAGAAAACAAGATCAGCGTTTTACAACGCAGACAACTAGAATGGAAGTTTCTGGAGAAACTTCATCTGCGTTGTAAAACACGACAGGTCATGGTCATTTGTGGATATGGCATACTTGGTTTTCTATACAAGTTCTATAGTAAACATGACTATCTGCAGTGTTTAAGGAGCACTATACTGTCAAATCAGCAGTTACAAGATTTTGCCACCAGAGGGCAGACAGAGAAAGTTGGAATGTGGCATTTTTCTGGGCACTGCGCCCACATTTCAAATCCGATCACTACAAAATTTAATACCAACCAAATTCAAACATATTGGAAGAGCTGAGTGAAAGAATCTAGTTGATTGGTTGAAAACTATAGGAGTAGGAGCTGTCCAGTTTTTAGCTGTCATTCTTGAAACAGCCTAATGTCCATATCTGGCTCTAGGAATGTCATAGGTCAACGAAACTCACGCAGAATTTTAGAGAATCAATAGCTTTCTATAAATGTTCAATTGTAACTATGACCCTATCTTGCTCCTAAAAGGAGTTATAAGCTGTTTAATTTTGGGGGGTCATGACCTCTTACCCCCAAATCCAACAGTCCGATCGCCACCAAAAGTAATAGCCCCTCAAATGAGATAGAGTGCAGTACTTGTGCAAAGTTTTGAGTTGATAAGTTCAAAGCTCAGGAGGAGATGCGTGCAGACTAGAAAGTTGGAATGTGGCATTCTTCTGGGCACTGCGCCCACATTTCAAATCCGATCACTACAAAAATGTATACCAACTAAATTCAAGCATATTGAATGAGCTGAGCAAAAAAATCGAGTTGATCGGTTGAAAATTGAAGGAGTAGGAGCTGTCCAGTTTTCAGCTGTCATTCTTGAAACAGCAAAATGTCCATATCTGGCTCTGAGAAGGTCAAAGGTAAAGGAAACACGCGTAGACTTTTAGAGAAACAATGGGTAACTATGACCCTATCTTGCTCCTAAAAGGAGTTATAAGCTGTGACATTTTTGGGGGTCATGACCTGTTACCCCAAAATCCACCAGTCCGATCGCCACCAAAAGTAATAGCAACTCAAATGAAATAGAGTGCAGTACTTGTGCAAAGTTTTGAGTTGATCATTTCAAAGCTCTAGGAGGAGATGCGTGCGGAATTTTGTCAGAAACTGGAATAATAACTAGAATGGAAGTTTCTGGATAACCTTCGTCTGCGTTGTAAAACACGACAGGTCATGGTCATTTGTGGATATGGCATACTTGGTTTTCTATACAGGTTCTATAGTAAACATGACTATCTGCAGTGGTTAAGGTGCACTATACTGTCAGAGCTGCAGTTACAAGATTTGGCCACCAGAGGGCAGACAGAGAAAGTTGGAATGTGGCATTTTTCTGGGCACTGCGCCTACATTTCAAATCCGATCACTACAAAAATTAATAGCAACTAAACTCAAACATATTGGAAGAGCTGAGCGAAAAAATTGAGTTGATCGGTTGAAAACTGTAGGAGTAGGAGCTGTCCAGTTTTTAGCGGTCATTCTTAAAACAGTAAAATGTGCATATCTGGCTCTGGGAAGGTCATAGGGCAACGACACCTGCGATGACTTTTAGAGAACCAATAGTTTTCTATGACCCTATCTTTCTCCTAAAAGGAGTTATAAGCTGCTTAATATTTGGGGGTCATGACCTGTTACCCACAAATCCACCAGTCCGATCGCCACCAAAAGTAATAGCAACTCAAATGAGATATTATTATTATTATTATTATTTATTTCTTAGCTGACGCCCTTATCCAGGGCGACTTACAATTGTTACAAGATATCACATTATTTACATACAATTACCCATTTGTACAGTTGGGTTTTTTTTTTTACTGGAGCAATCTAGGTAAAGTACCTTGCTCAAGGGTACAGCAGCAGTGCCCCACCGGGGATTGAACCTACGACCTTCCGGTCAAGAGTCCAGAGCCCTAACCACTACTCCACACTGCTGCCCTTAGATAGAGTGCAGTTGATCACTTCAAAGCTCTATGAGGAGTTGCGTGCGGAAATTTGTTGGAAACTGGAATAATAATAATAATAATAATAATAATAATAATAATAATAATAATAATAATAATAATAATAATAATAATAATAATAAAGAAACCGAGAGATAACAATGTCTGTGTTTTACAACGCAGACAATAATAACTAGAATGGAAGTTTCTAAAGAACCTTTCTCTGCGTTGTATGTTTTGGATAGCATATAATTTTAATATTGCGGTAGAAGTGGTTTCAATAGCCAAAATTGTTTCATAAGCATTCATATCCTGTTATTTAGCATTTGACTTTAAACAAGAGGCCAAAGCTCAAAGTCCAAGACATTTTGAGAAAGCTCTTAATTGGTGCCTTATACATGACCAATTGTGCTTATGAGCATACGTGCAGTATTTAAGGGAATGTAATCTGTTAAAAAAAGGCTATTGTCCAGTTTGACCATGAACAAAAGGTCAAAGGTCAACGTCCAAGACCTATGTGGAAAGCTCTTAGTTGGTTTACAATACATGTTCAATAGTACATATGAGCCTATCTGCAGTCTGTAAGGAGATATAAGCTGTTAAAACAGTCAATTTTCCAGTATGACCAATAACCAGAGGTTAAAGGTCGAAGTCCAAGACATATTTAGAAAACTTTTAGTTGGTTTCCTATTAATGTTTAATAGTGAATAATGGTCTATGTGCAGTGTGCAAGGCTAATTAAGCTGTCAAAACAGTGTATTGTCCAGTTTGACCAATAACGAGAGCTCAATGGTCAAATTCCAAAGTATATTTAGAAAGCTCTTAGTTGGTTTCCAATAAGTGTCCAATAGTACTTATGAGCATATGTGCAGTATTTAAGGAGATAAAAGCTGTTAAAACAGTCTATTGTCCAGTTTGACCATGAGAGGTTAAAGGTCAAAGTCCAAGACATTTCTAGAAAGCTGTCAGTTGGTTTCTTTATACATGTCCAATAGTACATATCAGCCTATCTGCAGTATTTAAGGAGCAATATTGTGAAATCTGCAGTTACTTGATTTGGCCACCAGAGGGCAGACAGAGAAAGTTGGAATGTGGCATTTTTCTGGGCACTGCGCCCACATTTCAAATCCAATCACTACAAAAATTAATACCAACTAAATTCAAACATATTGGAAGAGCTGAGCAAAAAAATCGAGTTGATCGGTTGAAAACTGTAGGAGTAGGAGCTGTCCATATCTGGCTCTGGGAAGGTCACAGATGAACGGAACCCAAGCTGTCTTTAAGGGAACCAATAGGTTTCTATACATGTTTAATTGTACCTTTGACCCTATCTTGCTTCTAAAAGCAGTTATAAGCTGTTTAATTTTGGGGGGTCATGACCTGTTACCCCAAATCCAACAATCCGATCGCCACCAAAAGTAATAGCAACTCAAGTGAGATAGAGTGCAGTACTTCTGCACAGTTTTGAGTTGATCAGTTCAAAGCTGTAGGAGGAGATGCGTGCAGACAGAGAAAGCTGGAATGTGGCATTTTTCTGGGCACTGTGCCCACATTTAAAATCTGATCACTACAAAAATTAATACCAACTAAATTCAAACATATTGGAAGATCTGAGCGAAAAAATCGAGTTGATCGGTTGAAAACTGTAGGAGTAGGAGCTGTCCAGTTTTTAGCAGTCATTCTTGAAACAGCAAAATGTCTATTTCCGGCTCTGGGAAGGTCAAAGGTCAATGAATAGACTTTTAGAGAACCAATGGGTTTCTATACATGTTCAATTGTAACTATGACCCTATTTTGCTCCTAAAAGGAGTTATAAGCTCTTTAATTTTTGGGGGGTATGACCTGTTACCCCAAATCCACCAGTCCGATCGCCACCAAAGGTAACAGCAACTCAAGTGAGATAGAGTGCAGTAGTTGTGCAAAGTTTTGAGTTGATCAGTTCAAAGCTCTAGGAGGAGATGCGTGCGGAATTTTGTCAGAAACTGGAATAATAATAATAATAATAATAACTAGAATGGAAGTTTCTGGAGAAACTTCGTCTGCGTTGTAAGTTGTTTTGGAATGCGTGTAATTTTAATAGTGCGGTACAAGTGGTTTCAATAGACAAATTTGTTTCATAAGCATTCATATCTTGTTATTTAGCATTTGACTTTAAACAAGAGGCCAAAGCTCAAAGTCCAAGACATTTTGAGGAAGGTTTTAATTGGTGTCTTATACATGTCCAATTGTGCTTATGAGCATATGTGCAGTATTTAAGGAAATGTAATCTGTTAAAAAAAAGTCTATAGTCCAGTTTGACGAATAACGAGAGGTCAAAGGTCAAAGTCCAAGACATTTTTAGAAAGCTCTTAGTTTGTTTCTATAAGTGTCCAATAGTATATATGAGCATATGTGCAGTATTTAAGGAGATAACAGCTGTTAAAACAGTCTATTGTCCAGTTTGACCATGAGAGGTAAAAGGTCAAAGTCGAAGACATTTTTAAAAAAGCTCTTAGTTGGTTTCCTATAAATGTGTAATAGTGAATAATGGTCTATATGCAGTCTGCAAAGTTAATTAAATTGTCAAAACAGTGCTTTGTCCAGTTTGACCAATAACAAGAGGTCAATGGTCAAAGTCCAAGACATTTTTACAAAGCTCTTAGTTGGTTTCCTATAAGTGCGCAATAGTACATATGAGCCTATGTGCAGTATTTAAGGAGATAACAGCTGTTAAAACAGTATATTGTCCAGTTTGACCATGAGAGGTCAAAGGTCAAAGTCCAAGACATTTTTAGAAAGCTCTTAGGTGGTTTCCTATAAGTGTCCAATAGTACATATGAGCCTATTTGCAGTATTTAGGGAGATAGGAGCTGTAAATGCAGTCTATTGTCCAGTTTGACCATGAACGAGAGGTCAAAGGTCAAAGTCCAACACATTTTTAGAAAGCTCTTAGTTGGTTCCCTATAAGATTTAGATTAGATTAGATTGTTTATTTATTGACCCGAGTCCCCTATTTTTGTTTCAAAATTATTCATTAAGTGTCAAGAGGACGGACACTAGGTAATGATTAGACGGACGGACACTAGGTAATGGTTCAATTACTTTTTTAACTGAATAAAAAGAAAAAAATAACAAGTTATTTTTTTTTCTCTGTGGGATATGGTCTGCAACACAAGAACATAAGAACATAAAAAAAGTTTACAAATGAGAGGAGGCCATTCAGCCCATCTTGCTCGTTTGGTTGTTAGTAGCTTATTGATCCCAGAATCTTATCAAGCAGCTTCTTGAAGGATCCCAGGGTGTCAACTTCAACAACATTACTGGGGAGTTGGTTCCAGACCCTCACAATTCTCTGTGTAAAAAAGTGCCTCCTATTTTCTGTTCTGAATGCCCCTTTATCTAATCTCCATGTGTGACCCCTGGTCTATACCTTTTAGGATTTTGAATGCTTGAATCAGATCGCCGCGTAGTCTTCTTTGTTCAAGACTGAATAGATTCAATTCTTTTAGCCTGTCTGCATACAACATGCCTTTTAAACCCGGGATAATTCTGGTTGCTCTTCTTTGCACTCTTTCTAGAGCAGCAACATCCTTTTTGTAACGAGGTGACCAGAACTGAACACAATATTCTAGGTGAGGTCTTACTAATGCATTGTAAAGTTTTAACATTACTTCCCTTGATTTAAATTCAACACTTCTCACAACATATCCAAGCATTTTGTTGGCCTTTTTTATATCTTCCCCACATTGTCTAGATGAAGACATTTCTGAGTCAACATAAACTCCTAGGTCTTTTTCATAGTTCCCTTCTTTAATTTCATTATCTCCCATATGATATTTATAATGCACATTTTTATTGCCTGCATGTAATACTTTACACTTTTCTCTATTAAATGTAATTTGCCATGCGTCTGCCCAGTTCTGAATGGTCTAGATCATTTTGAATGACCTTTGCTGCTGCAACAGTGTTTGCCACTCCTCCAATTTTTTTGTCGTCTGCAAATTTAACGAGTTTGCTTACTATACCAGAATCTAAATCAGTAATGTAAATTAGGAATAGCAGAGGACCTAATACTGATTCCTGTGGTACACCACTGGTTACCTCGCTCCATTTTGAGGTTTCTCCTCTGATCAGTACTTTCTGTTTTATGCAAGACTTTGTCAAAAGCTTTCTGGAAATCTAAATAAACCATGTCGTATGCTTTGCAATTATCAATTGTCGATGTTGCATCCTCAAAAAAGTCAAGCAGGTTAGTTAGACACGATCTCCCTTTCCTAAAACCATGCTGACTGTCTCCCAGGATATTGTTAACATATAGGTAATTTTCCATTTTAGATCTTATTATAGTTTCCATAAGTTTACATATAATAGAACTCAGGCTTATTGGTCTGTAGTTACCTCTTTCGGTTTTGTCTCCCTTTTTGTGGATCGGTATTATGTTTGCAATTTTCCAGTCTGTCGGTACAACCCGTGTCAAGCGACTGTTGCATGATCTTGGTTAGCGGTTTGTAAATAACTTCTTTCATTTCTTTGAGTACTATTGGGAGGATCTCATCCGACCCAGGGGATTTGTTTATTGTAAGAGCTCCTAGTCCCTTTAACACTCCTGCCTCTGTTATGCTAAAGTTATTTAAAAGTGGATAGGAACAGGTCGACATGTGGGGCATGTTGACCGTGTCTTCCTTTGTAAAAAGCTGTGAAAAGTAATCATTTAATATATTTGCTATTTTTTTTTTTTCGTCTATGATTTTGCCATTTGTGTCTCTTAGACATTTAACCTCCTCTTTGAATGTTCTCTTGCTGTTATAATATTGGAAAAACATTTTGGAATTGGTTTTAGCCCCCTTAGCAATATTGATTTCTATCTCTCTTGGCTTTTCTAACTTCCTTTTTTACTTGTGTTTGCAGTTCCAAGTACTCTTCTGTGTACTTTGTTTTTGGTCCCTTTTAACGCTCTGTAAAGTGCCTTTTTTCACTGAATATTTTCTTTAATTGATCTATTAAACCATTTTGGCCATTTTTTTTAGATTTAGATTTGTCTACCTTTGGGATGTATTTGTTTTGCGCCTCTAGTACTACATTTTTAAAAAACAGCCATCCTTTTTTTGTGGATGTTTTCTCTATTTTACTCCAATCTACTTCTGTTAGTCTCTGTTTCATACCTTCATAGTTTGCGTTTCTAAAATTGCAAACCTTAGCTTTAGTCATTACTTTTGGGGTTTTAAAAAATACTTCAAATGAGACCATGTTGTGGACTGAGTTTGCCAATGGCTCTCTGACCTCTGTTTTAGTTATTCTGTCTTCATTATTTGAAAAGACTAAATCAAGGCATGCCTCCCCTCTAGTCGGTGCCTTCACAAATTGCGTTAGGAAGCAGTCATTTGTCATTTCCACCATTTCAATTTTGTCCGTCGTGCTCCCCACCAGGCTCTCCCATTTTATACGGGGGAAGTTGAAATCCCCCATTAGTATGGCTTCTCCTTTGCTACACGCATTTCGAATGTCATTGTTTAACAGATTATTTTGCTCAGCGTCTGTATTTGGCGGTCTATAGCACGCTCCTAGTATTATGCCCTTTGAATTTTTGTCCATTATTCTGACCCATATTGATTCAGCGTTGTTTTCTTTGTCCAGATTTAACACCTGGGCTTCACGACTATTTCTTATGTATAGCGCTACCCCTCCGCCTCTCCTGTTCTGCCTGTCTTTCCTATACAGTGTGTACCCACTAATATTATATTCATCGCCATCACTCTCAGACAACCAGGTTTCTGTAACACCTATCACATCGTAGTTACTTATTAGTGCAGTAGCTTTAAGTTCTAACATTTTGTTTCTGAGACTTCTAGCATTAAGATAAATACATTTAATAGTTGTCTTACCTGAGTTTTTGCCTTTGTTTTGATGTGGTCTCCCTTCTGTTTTTTTGTTTTCTCCCCCCTTCCTTTCTAGTTTAAATGCTTCTGGACCTCCTCAAGGATCCTTTCTCTATGCTGCTGTGTACTACATACCCATATTCAATATAGAGATAAAAACACTTTTTTTATTTTTTAACAATGAAAACAAAAACGATGCTAATAACAATAATAATCAGTAAACAGTAATTATCAAATAAAAATCTAACATCAAAACGTGTGCCATTATCGACTTGCTTTGTGCCATTTATTGAAATGTTCAATAGAACAGAACCCGGGGTTGCCTTCGCAACCACTGCACATTTTTCTTTTGTCTTTTCTTTTGTTTTCATTTTCGTAGCAGACCCTGCACCTTTTTTGCGGTCTCTGTTTCCCTTGTGTTGGAGGGATAGTCACAAATGCATGTACACAGCTACTTTGCGCAGGCATTGTGATGGATCTGACTGCCACACTGCCTGTACCTAGTGCTGTGTTTTGATAGTATTTCTTCACAGCACTGCCATTTCAAACCAAACAGCTTCCCGTTTGCAGCTGGCTTACCTGTAAAGTAGGTGCATACTCTTTTGTTTGTACAGCTTGTACTGTTCTTGGCTCCACATCCACTTCATCATCATCACTGTTGAGTGATAACTGTCGCTTGTATTGAAATCCTCTGAACCAACTTCACTCCCGTTGCTCATTATAGAAAGACCATGTACGTTGCCATGTTTCGCTTTCGCTAAAAACTATATAAACTACAACTAAACAAGTAAACAAAAAATAATAATATATATATACTTGTAAAGTTGAATGGCTTCCCGCAGTATATCTCAGTTTTCTAAACACCCACAGGTAGATTGGAATCGCTACATGACACGCAATTTGATACAAATGTCACCTGACCCTCCCGACTTTCATTGCACATTCCACAGTACTAGCACTGCCTTAGAGAATGAAACCTGAAACGCTAGACTGAGAAACCGATCATAGAATAGAATGGGAAACTTGACGTATGCAGGTACCACATGGTACTGTAAGTGGGTTTTCGTTTGATGTACGTGCGTACGTCATGGTGTTAAAGTGGATAATCCATCAAGACAGTGTTAGGAACCCAGAATTGTGTTTAAAGTTATACTGTAAACATAGAAGCTTTGTCACAATTTGTAATTAGGAATACTTTTTTTATTTTACTTTTAGCAAACAATATGAAATGCTAAACTGAAATTGCAAGCCCTTTTGTAGTGTTATGTTTAAAAAATAATACATTGCATACAACGTATAATGAATTACTGTACTCGCTAGTCGTCCTATATTTTAATTCTTTCTGTACATTGTCGACTTTCAACCTTGGGAAATACGTTGTTGTTGACAACAAGCACATTTGTTACTTCTTGGTGCTCACAGCTGCATGGTAAGTGAAAATAAATGATGAATTTAAAAAGCATAAACGTTTTTGGTTTGTTTTTTTCTATGTCCAAAGTAGCCTAGTTTGACACATTTGGGGCTACCCTGATAATAATTCTAACTCAGATCGGTAGTTCAAAGTAATCTCACTTTGACATGAAGGGATTGTCAGACCTTCTGGTTTCGGACCTTCATCTTCAGATTGGCTTTGGTTAAAGTGAATTTTCTGCATCGCGATGGGGTCATGCGCAAGACAACCCCAAGCCGAAACACGAAAAGATTTTGGGGTTCTAAAAATGTCAATTGGGGTCCTGGGAAATGTTGGTTCTGTTTGACTCGATTCTGTTTGGCTTACATAAATGAAACATAAATAGGGCCATAATACACAAAAAATCCACAAATAGATTGTTGGGTCCAAAATTAACACAGAACAATGTATAAAAAGGTGCACATTTTCCATTTAATATATTCAAAGTCTGTCAACATAAGACATCTCACAGGGGACAAAAATTAAATATTGTGAGCTCTTTGTGCCCCAGTAATACTAAAAGCATTTGCGCTACAATGCAATACAATATATATATATATATATATATATATATATATATATATATATATATATATATATATATATATATATATATATACACATATATATATATATATATATATACACATATATATATATATATATACACATATATATATATATATATATATATATATATATATATATATATATATATATATATATTTTAAATTTGCAAATTATATTTAACAGTGACAAGTAGCAATGGACAGTTTTTTTTTGGATCAAATCTTTTAACAAACATCAAACATTAAAGAAAAAAAATTATACTGTTTAATACGTCCATAATATCTGTATTTCTTAAAATAAATAGAACAATTAATTTCTTTTAAGATGATTGGCCTATCATGAATTAAAAATGCATGTATACACCCGATTCAAATTAATTACATCACCAAAATCCTGACTTTTCTTTCCTCTTTTTCCAGTGGGCCCACGATTCCAGTGTCCAACTCTTAATCCTGTGCATTTATTTTGAAGGCCCTTTGTTCAGCATATCTCCCTCAAAGCTTGTCTTGAAAATGTAACCACGATCAGTGTTAGCACTTTTATCATCGAAATTGACAGACATGTCGCCGGCATCAGCTTTGTCCCAGGGAGACTGGTCATTCTCAATCTGCTCTTCACCTTCATCCCCAAGGTCTTCCTCACCCCCCTCAATTTCCTCATAGTCCTCTTCTCTGGAGAACTCTAGATCCTGCATCTGGTCCAACCCCTCTTGTGAACCTTGATGCGAGTCTGCACAGTCTACACACACTCCATAGCGCCGAGACCCATGCCTGATCCCAACACTGGCTGCTAGCATAAAGATCTTCTTACAAACCATGCATTTGTATTTTTTGTCCTTCTTGTGTACCTGAAATAGAAAGTTATTAGATATAACTGATATAAATACAGATTATTTATTAAACATTTCTGTTGTATGTTCTACGTGTATATATTGGTATCAAATCGGATAAAACACGAGACATGGGAAATGACTGTAAAGAAAAGGACTATAACTTGATTTTGTTCAAATATTTCAGCAGAACGTATTAAAATGTTTCACCAAATTATTTTCATTTTAAATTAAACAGACTCAAGGGTCAAGCCACCATGGATATTAGAGACTTTTACAACACTGACTATCATCTTGAATTGCATCAACCACCCATCCATGGTTATCCCAGGATTGTATCTAAAAATAGTTGTTTGATGCAATACAGGGCATGCCCTGGTACTGTAAAAGGCTCTAATAAAATCCATCTCATCCTAGAAGGGTATACCAACTCCTGATTTATTTTTGTTTTTGTAGTATTTATTAACTCATGAATCCTTTAGTTCATCTGTGTGTGTGTGTGTGTGTGTTTGGGTGGTGTGGGTATCTGTATGCATGATGACACCTAGTTACATTGTTAGGTTGTGCTTAAATACATATCTTTCAAGGTTTTTACAAGCTATGGAATTTGAACAACTCACCAGGGAATGTCTCTTCACGTGTTCTCGTCGGGTGAACAGTTTTCCGCATATGTCACAACTAAAAGAACGCACTCCTGAATGTATGATCAGATGCCTCTTTAGTGTTCGTCTGTGTTTGGCGATGTAATTACAATGAGGACATTTCAGCTTGTTTACAGCTGAAGCTGAAGATTCATCTAGACAAAAAGATAAAAAAAAATATTGTGAGACACTTTGCGACAGTTCACTGTCTTTAGTTTTTTTTCCCTTAATATTTTATGGTGTATGCACTCATGTGGTTCTATTTCTCCGCTACGGAGTTGATTTTTTCACAAAATCTGCCTACTTGGCTTTAAGATCCTGAGTACCGGCCCTGCACAACCTTCATCGTTCCATTCAAATCATGTGACAATGTGACCTTTCAACCCCTACATACTCTCTATACCCATAACCACTCAATGATTGAAGACACCATAAAATAGTAGGGGAAATACAATAATTAAAAAGACATTTGAAGGTACTAAATGCACTTTCTACAAGTAGTTTCTCAAATTGACAGAGTGCAAATATTTTAACAGTCCATTCAATGATAGCCTTTTCACACTTGCACAACCGAGCCGAGCCAAGCCGCGCCCACCCATCGCGGCTCTGGTGTGTTCACACTACTGTTCAAAGTAGAAGCTGCACTGTGGAATGTGACGTCAAATTCAGTGGACACAGGCGCACAGAGGAGTGGTGTGGATTTGTTTTGAGAATGGATCATGAGGTCGTACTGTCCGAAACGGTAAAGTCTACCAAAAGATTTCACAGGAATTGAGAAATACGCAGGGCTACTAATTTTCCACGATCACAGAATCGCGGACAGAAATCGCGGAATTAGGCAATGGGAACGGAATTGGCATTTTGGGAATGGAATTCTGCTTTGCAACAGCACCTTAAAAAAATAAATAAATAAATACGCTGTTATTCTCCTTTTAAAAAAATGGTTTGCTTTGAAAACTACACTACCCAGAAGCCCAGCGATGAAGCTTGTATAAAACGTTTGTGTATGTTTATTTGGATCATTGGATAATGAGAAAACAGGTGGTTTTGTGGGTGTTACGCTGATGGACCATGTCTCTGCTGCGGCGCTGCCTGTGTGCTGTGTGAGTCGAGTTGTTTAAAAAAGCATCTAGCTGTTTTGTGAGAGTTCTGTTCTGTGGAATAATTTTGGAGTTGTATATACAGAAACGTGAAAAGTACCAGAAAAAAAAAAAAAACGATCGTCAACCCCCCCCCCCCCATTAAAAAAACGTATGTATTCATTTATTTAGTTATTATCGCAAATCTGTTACTCCGTCACCCGTTCAACACAAGGAAACGACACGGTGGTTGAAGTGAAACCTTTAGTTTTATAACTTATTATTTTTTTTACTTGTGTTGCTATAACATGGCTTTCTTTACTCTAGCTACTGTAGTATGAACAGAAAATGGTGAAAATTGTAAATTCAACAATGAGTGGATCAATAAAGCGCTATTTATTTTACCAACTGTACCGAACGCAAAGCCAATGCGTTTATTGTGCAATGAATGTGTCAGTAGTTAAGGAATACAATATCAAACCAAACAAGGAGCTTTCGGAAATACGTATCCAGAGGGCACAGTAGTTAGAAGCTCAAAAGTAGACTGATCTCTTCTTAACAGTTATACTATTAATATGTCACATACATTTTAAAATGTTTGTAATGATACTCTGTTAAATGTTCACACTGTTTTATTATTAAAGTACTATTCATATGGTAAAATGTGTAAGTCTTGTTCAATGAACATGAAGTTATGTAATATTTATTATTGCTTAAAAATGTGCACAATAAAATACTCTGGCCTGCCTACTCCTAACTTTTTTCCAATCTAGCCCCCTTTATTTGTTGACTGGCCACAGCAGAACATAAGAACATACATTGTTACTAGTGGACGGCTTTAACCCTTTGCTGCCGACACGCTCTAATTTTGTAACTATTGTTACGATGACGAAACATGATATATCTCAGCCGTCCAATCAACTATCTTCTTTTTTTGTTTCATTGGGTCATAGCCATGGCTACGGTAAATATCCCCAATAATTCGTTTAGGGCTGCGGTGGGTGTGGCTTTTTTTTATTTGAGTTTCATTTTAGAATCTGCCATTTTCTGACTTCAATGGAAAATTGTATTGACACTCATCCGTTTGAAACATCTATATCTCCCGTTCTACAAACCCCAAAGTGCTGATCTGTAACTCATCCGAAAGCTAAGAACTTTTTACTTTCGCCTCCGTCCAGAGAAACCTCTGGACGGAGGCGAAAGTAAATACGACATCCATCTGATCTCTAGCTAGCTAACTTAGCATATTTGCTGTTTCAATGTTATTTTTTCATTATTTTGTTTATTATTATTAGTGTACTTCGTTTCTGTGTGTGTAAACAATGTAGAAGTATTTAGCTGTAGTCATTGCTTTTATTTTATTTATTTATTTTACCCTATACAGTATTCGTAAGTTTCTTAAAAAAAAAAAAAAGAAAAATAATAATAATAAATATAATCAACATCTTGTGTGACATACATATTAAGACCTCTACACATAAATAAATAGCTTTAATCACAAACGGAATTATATTACATTTCCAGGTTTCTTCAGTTTCACTTTGTCTACATCCGCCATTTCGGCTCTTTTATGCACTACATTACATTGCATTACAAAACCTTATGTACCTCTGCAACTGTACAAGCAATTTCAATACTGACTAAATATTTGAAATCCTCAAAAAATTGCACATCTCCCATATACTCAAACTTTTTTTCTACATCTTTTGGAAATATATTATTATTAATATTTCAATATTTTTTTTTTGTTGATAAAACAAAATCTATAAAAACACCCTACAACAAAAAAACATGTTATCATTGGAAAGGTCTACTCAATACCTTTCTGTTGATATCTTGGGTTTTAATTTGTGATTGATGGTTATTAAAACTACAAGCGCTAAAATAGAAAGTTGTTGGATACATGCACAATTTATATTCATTCCTAAAACTACAGTATCTCTGGGAAAAATAAAAAAAATTAAAAAATAATAAAAATCAATAGATTTTTACTGTAAAAATGTTATTTATGTTCAAATTACATTGTTAATTCTTAATAAATTGGTAAAAATGGAAAAAACGGAACTGGTCATTTTTGAAAAATGGAAATAAACGGAATTGGTCATTTTGAAAAATGGAATTTGCCATTCCCAAGAATGGAAAATCAGGAGCCCTAAATACGGGACTAAACCGCAGTGCCAGTGCTTAATTTGTAAAGAAAGTGGTGCCGGGGTGCAAGCAGTGACAATAATACCGACCCTAAGAAGCGCATATTCAAAATCGTGACATGTTTATTTGAAAGAGTATTGTACGTACTAGTGTTAGATGTGTACATTCACATATTCTACAATGAAATTATTAAAGGCAACCGCAGGACAAATAATAAATAAATAAATAAATAAAAACGTTTATAGCTTAATGGTTTAAAAAAACAACCAAATTAAAAGGCATTCAGGAGGATTCCAGAAGGGCATTGATAAAAATAAATAAATAAATAAATAATAATAATAAAAAAAATACCCCAACACGAACATTGGTTTGACCCACAGTCTGCACTATTATCAGCAATATGTATGGAACAGAAGCCGCTGGTAGATTACAAAAACGATTAATTAAACTTAGGCTAGGCTGTTGTTAACTTAGTATGTTTTTATTCTCTATTAATTAAATTATATTAATTGAAAAAGGCAACAGAGAACCAGATTGTTATTTTTTATTGTTTTGGTTTAATATAATATAGCAGGCCAATGATCCTATTGAAGTAGGCTACAATATATTTTTTTCATTAAAAAGTTGTCGTTGAAATAATGTTCAGCTTTCATATTGTGTTGTGTACTACTCATTTAATCAAACCAAGTAGTGTAAGAAGTTGCTTGTATCGTTCATGATGTTTTTCAAATCAAGTAAGCTTAATCGTGTATAAAAAACGACAATAGAGTTGCAGCCAGTGTCATCTTACTTAAAGGCACTCAAGCTGAAATCGTAAAGTAATTTAAAAGTAGGCTACAAACGTGGCAGCGGACTGTCTCTCTTTAGCACGCACACAAGAACTTGCAGACTTGATGCAACTGTGTTGAGAATTAAAAAAAAAAAAAAAAAAAAAGCATTTTCTGAGATTTTTAACTAGAGGTACCGTGAATATGACTCTGCATGCCCAGAGGTTTCGGGGCTGTGCACCGGCACAAATTAAGTACTGTGTAGCGCGAAACAGTGTTGTGGAAAAAAAACCCATAATAATAGTAATTCTTGTTTGTATTTGTTTTTCACATGTTGCTGAATGCAAATACAAACCGAATAATTTAATTTGATATTATTAGTTAGATTAACTATTATTACTAATAATAACTTTAAAACATTACAGATAGTACGTGAAAAATGTCAGTAAACACTTCAGAAAAATAGATTTAAAAGTAGGCCTATTAAAAACAAAATCTAAAAAGTAACATTTAAAGATATTTTTCTTTACAACTTGTTTTTATACATGCAATGTTAATATACGGCATTTTTTAAAAATGACCACATTGAATGTGATTCAGATACTTTGCACATTTCCAATGTATGTATCTTATTTTTTATTTATTTTTTTCTGTTAACGACTGGTTTATAAAGGAACCAAAAAATAACATGTGCAATTACGGATCACTTTATTCATTAGAAAAAATACATGGCATACAAACAGCAGTAGATCTTGCAGTTAACACACAGTAAGTTTTTTTGTTTTGTGTCTGCTTTAAATGATACCTGTCAGCATTAAACAATTTAAAGGAGAAATACCTTATATAAAAAAAAAATAAAAAAAAAAGGTGGCAAAGCTTAAAGAATGCTGTAATATGTAAACTCAGGTTCATTCCCCACGTGGGACTGCACATCGAACTGCGTCCATCAAATCATAATATTGACCTTTTTTGCGGTCTGACACGCTTTATTGTTATGATCTTTATTTTCTTTTTGTAATCCTGTTTTATTTTTTTACAGCACTGTTTCGTGCTGTGGTTTAGACCCGTATTTCTGAATTCCTGTGAAAACTTTTGGTAGACTTTACTGTTTCGTGCAGTATGAGTTAACCCCGCCCCCAGCCAGAGTTTCACGGTTCCAGCCCGGCTTGGCTCGACAAATGACAAGTGTGAAACTAGCCATACCGTGAGGGCTCGGCTCAGCTGTGCAAGTGTGAGAAAGCTGTAAGAGTCAAACTATATAGCTTGATTGTGAATTTAACAATGACACAATAAATATATTCTAATTCTGAATCTTCATTTTCTTCTGACTAGACCATTTTTGTAAGTAAAATGAACAAATACCCCACCCAGTCATTTTACATTGGTCTTGCTGATTTTATTTCTAAATAGGTGACAATTCTGACTATCTAATATGGTATAGGCCTACCAAAATATTTAGTGAACAAATGACACCCCCCCCCCCCAGTCCTTTGTCATACATATCATGGATACATTTTGGACTTAGGAGACTGCTTGCTTATCATTTGCATACATCTGAAGAGTGGCTGCTTATCTGTACCACTGCCATTGTCATACTGTTTGATCACTAACAACTAACTATTCAGAGAAACCAGATAGATATTTACTGTAGTAAGCAAGAGATCGAAGTGGTGTAAAACAGGCAACAACTTAGGTCAGAATATAGTTTGTATTTAAACTATTAATTCTTGTCTTTTATTGGAACTTTTAGGTGATTCTCCAGTCAAATTTTTCTAATTAGATTTAATGAGATTTTAAATGCTTCACCGTTTTCCCAGTTGAATCTTTCATTTTTAATTTCTCGAGGCTGTGTTTCTTGTAACAAGCTGTACTGGATCTGGTTTGTTAATTCTGTAGGAAGAAAAAAAATGAATGGTTATTATTGCTGAAAAAAAGAATAATAAAAGAATA
This sequence comes from Acipenser ruthenus, assembly GCF_902713425.1. Lineage (NCBI taxonomy): Eukaryota > Metazoa > Chordata > Actinopteri > Acipenseriformes > Acipenseridae > Acipenser > Acipenser ruthenus. Next base: position 51,818,423 of record NC_081191.1, on the reverse strand, counting down.
CATTTGGCAGAACTTTAATGGGCTCTTGCATCTTATCTAGGAAAATCTAGAGAATATTTTATTTAGATTTTAAGCACAATTTTACTTTAAGTCCCCTGCTCCAATATGATCTAATGCAGCGGTTCTCAAACTGTGGTACACGTACCCTCAGCGTTTTTGCATTTTCATAAGACTTGCCATACTTAGACAAAGCTTTAAAATGCATTGGGAATTCCTTTTAATTTATGGTGTGAAATGGCATGTGATGCTAGTTTCAGAAACAAAGAGAGTGTTGCAAGACAATCATGCAGCTGCGGGATGTTTATTGCAAACCTCCAAGAGGTACCAACGGGAAGAAAGATACAGAGTCAAAGACGTACAGAGCCCTCGCCACCAATCACCGAACAGCAGAAATGTATTAGATTTAAGTCGTCTGTTTTTCATTTTTTCATTTTCAGCTACTTTCCAAAAATGCTTGGGTGTTTGTCAAAATATGTATAGCACTCAACAATACTTGCACATTAAAGTTGTACTTTCTTTTGTTTTGCTGTCCTCCACAACTAATTCCTTATAGTCACAGGCACATTCTTCCAGGGTTGTTGTGTGTAGGCATTTTTTTTTACATATTGCCACAATTTGCACTTCTGTTTTGAATCCTCCATATCTTAACTGTAATACAGCTTTTAAATCCCACGAACAAGTCTCCATTCGTAATTGTAATCTAGTTTTAAATCTTGCAAGCAAAGTCACAAATACAAATGTAGGAATTTGCTGCCACTCAGTAGTTGGTTTAAGTATTCAGAATGAATTAATGATAGATACAAGTCAGGATGGAGACGAATATAATATTAGTGGGTACACACTGTATGAGGCGGAGGGGTAGCGCTATACATAAGAAATAGTCTTGAAGCCCAGGTGTTAAATGTGGACAAATTAAACAATGCCAAATCAATATAGGTCAGAATAATGGACAAAAATTCAAAGGGCATAATAATAGGAGCATGCTATGGACCGCCAAATTCAGACGCCGAGCAAAATAATCTGTTATACAATGACATTCGAAATGCGTGTAGAAAAGGAGAAGCCTTACTAATGGGGGATTTCAACTTCCTCCATATAAAATGGGAGAACCCGGTGGGGAGCAAATTGAAATGGTGGAAATGACAAATGACTGCTTCCTAACGCAATTTGTCAAGGCACAGACTAGAGGGGAAGCATGCCTTGATTTAGTCTTTTCAAATAATGAAGACAGAATAACTAAAACAGAGGTCAGAGCGCCATTGGCAAACTCAGACCACAACATGGCCTCATTTGAAGTGTTTTTTAAAACCCCAAAAGTAATGACTAAAGCTAAGGTTTACAATTTTAGAGAAGCAACCTGTGAAGGTATGAAACAGAGACTAACAGAAGTAGATTGGAGTAAAATAGAGAAAACATCCACGGAAAAAGGATGGCTGTTTTTTTAAAATGTAGTACTAGAGGTGCAAAACAATTGCATCCCAAAAGTAGACAAATCTAAATCTAAAACAAAATGACCAAAATGGTTTAATAGATCAATTAAAAAAAAGTATGCAGCGAAAAAAGGCACTTTACAGAGCGTTTAAAAGGGACCAAAAACAAAGTACACAGAAAGAGTACTTGGAACTGCAAACACAAGTCAAAAAGGAAGTTAGAAAGGCCAAGAGAGAGATAGAAATCAATACTGCTAAGGGGGCTAAAATCAATTTCAAAATGTTTTTCCAATATTATAACAGCAAGAGAACATTCAAAGAGGAGGTTAAATGTCTAAGAGACACAAATGGCAAAATCATAGACGAAAGAAAAAAAAATAGCAAATATATTAAATGATCATTTTCACAGGTTTTTACAAAGGAAGACACAGACAACATGCCCCACGTCGACCTGTTCCTATCCACTTTTAAATAACTTTAGCATAACAGAGGCAGAAGTGTTAAAGGGACTAGGAGCTCTTAAAATAAACAAATCCCCTGGGTCGGATGAGATCCTCCCAATAGTACTCAAAGAAATGAAAGAACGAAATGAATGCAACATCGACAATGGATAATTGAAAAGCATACGACATGGTTTATTTAGATTTCCAGAAAGCTTTTGACAAAGTCCCGCATAAAAGATTAATTCTCAAACTGAACGCAGTAGGGATTCAAGGAAATGCATGCACATGGATTAGGGAGTGGTTAACATGTAGAAAACAGAAAGTACTGATTAGAGGAGAAACCTCAAAATGGAGCGAGGTAACCAGTGGTGTACCACAGGGATCAGTAGTAGGTCATCTGCTATTCCTAATCTACATTAATGATTTTGATTCTGGTATAGTAAGCAAACTTGTTAACTTTGCAGATGACACAAAAATAGGAGTGGCAAACACTGTTGCAGCAGCAAAGGTCATTCAAAATGATCTAGACAGCATTCAGAATTGGGCAGACACATGGCAAATGACATTTAATAGAGAAGTATTGCACGCAGGCAATACAAATGTGCATTATAAATATCATATGGGAGATACTGAAATTGAAGAAGGGAACTATGAAAAAGACCTAGGAGTTTATGTTGACTCGGAAATGTCTTTATCTAGACAATGTGGGGAAGCTATAAAAAAGGCCAACAAGATGCTTGGATATATTGCGAGAAGTGTTGAATTTAAATCAAGGGAAGTAATGTTAAAACTTTACAATGCATTAGTAAGACCTCACCTAGAATATTGTGTTCAGTTCTGGTCACCTCGTTACAAAAAGGATATTGCTGCTCTAGAAAGAGTGCAAAGAAGAGCAACCAGAATTATCCCGGGTTTAAAAGGCATGTCGTATGCAGAAAGGCTAAAAGAATTTAATCTATTCAGTCTTGAACAAAGAAGACTAGGCGGTGATCTGATTCAAGCATTCAAAATCCTAAAAGGTATAGACAATGTCGACCCAGGGGACTTTTTTGACCTGAAAAAAGAAACAAAGGACCAGGGGTCACAAACGGAGATTAGATAAAGGGGCATTCAGAACAGAAAATAGGAGGCACTTTTTTTACACAGAGAATTGTGAGAGTATGGAACCAACTCCCCAGTAATGTTGTTGAAGCTGACACCCTGGGATCCTTCAAGCTGCTTGATGAGATTCTGGGATCAATAAGCTACTAACAACCAAACGAGCAAGATGGGCTGAATGGCCTCCTCTCATTTGTAAACTTTTTTATGTTCTTATGACATTGCCCAGCTGCATTGGGAAAGGTGTTTTTCTTTGTAGTAGTAGGTTTTTGTTGGGAAAGTGGTGAAGTCAACTATTTTAAAAACCTTGTGAGGATGCGTGACTGATAAGCTACTGATTATTTAACTAGCTGACAGTCACGCATCCTTACTAAACTTGTGCAGACTGTGGCCGAGGGGTAATAAAATAATTAACAGCTAATTAACCCCTCGGCCAGAATATATAAACCTCCAGCTGTCCGTGCTAAAGCGGAGAGTGTACAGAGGAGAGTAAGGGAGAGCGAGCAAGGAGAGCGGTATTAAAATAGAAACAATTGCTATATATATATATATATATATATATATATATATATATAGAAGTATACTTGTTTTGTTATTGTTTATTTGTTTGGCCAACGTGTCCTTTTGTTTCTGTCTTTTGTGTTTGTTCAAATCGTTTGTTTTGTTCATTTAATAAAATAGCTGCGTGCTGTAGTGCTCAGTTTCACCACCACCATCCATTGCCTTTGTTTACTGTTACTCCTTCCTGGTCCGTGACGTCATCACGGCAACAGCTCGGCCACACAGCGCCATTACGACAGCGGACAGTGGACAGGGGACTCAAAGTTCTTTATCTACAATTCTACAATTCCAGGACTGATAATCAGCACATAATCTAAAATACTTAAAATAATTAGTTGTATTGTTTTTTTTCTCCTTATTTTGTTTTTAAAACTTTATATTTATTGGGTTTAAAAAAAATAACAAAAAATCACTGTGTCATTTCTGTCTGTGTGTGTTTGCTTGCTTGCTTGCTTGCTTGCCAGGCAGAGCTAACTTTGTAAGATCCTAACAAGAGTAACTACTGTACTAGCATATAACAAAAAAATAAAAAAATATATTTAAAGTTAGTTTCACTTCTGTTTGTGTTCATTTTAGTTTCTTTCCCCCCTTTTTTTAAGTTGTTTCTCCTCAGGAGAAAATAGAGACACTGCGTGCGATGTGAAACTACATCAGCAGTACATGTTGAATATTCTTTCAATATGTTTTGTTTGTTTTTTTTTTTTTTTTTTTTAGGACGTATCATTCTTGGCTGTAACGTTAGTCAATATTATTATTTAGCTGTTTTAATTTATTTTAACTCGGTAATTATTAGGGTGTTTTTTTTTTACTTTGCGTATATGTGTGTAAAGAAGAGAGAGAGGCATGATTTAGCTGCAAGTTAGTTATTATTATTTAGCCATGTATTTTATCATGATTTACTTTATTTGTGTATTATTTAGCCATTAATATTTTATTTTGTTTGTGCAAAGAACAGTGACGCATTATTTAGTTGTAGTTATTATTAATCAGCCATGTATTTTATTATTAGTTTACTTTATTTTATTTTGTTGTCAGTTTAATTTTTCTGTGTGTGGAAAAAAAGATTGAGAATTGTTTATTAATATTAATTGGTATTTTAATGTTTTGTGTAGGTGTGTGTAAGCCAGAAGATGGATGGAGACAAGCAGTTCCAGCATCTGTTTCAGTCTCTGAAGAGAAGGGCCCTGACTTGATTTATTATAGTTTTGAAAATAAACATCTTAAATCTTAATTTTGTCAAAGTTTATTTTACCTTGTAATTTGCATCTATTTAAATAAATAAATAAATAAATAAATAAATAAATAAATAAATAAATAAAAATAATATATAAATATATATACAGTGTACAAAACATTAGGAACACCTGCTCTTTCCATGAAATAGACTGACAAGGTGAATCCAGGTGAAAGCTATGATCCCTTATTGATGTAACCTGTTAAATCCACTTCAATCAGTGTAGGTGAAGGGGAGACAGCTTAAAGAAGGATTTTTAAGCCTTGACACAATTGAGACATGGATTGTGTATGTGTGACATTCAGAGGGTAAATGGGCAAGACAAAAGATTTAAGTGCTTTTGAACGGGGTATGGTAGTGGGTGCCAGGCATGCCGGTTCGAGTGTGTCAAGAACTGCAACGCTGCTGGGTTTTTCACGCTCAACAGTTTCCTGTGTGTATCAAGGATGGTCCACCACCCAAAGGACATCCAGCCAACAGTAGGCCAGTGGTCAAAAACGGCTTATTGATGAAAGAGGCCAAAGAAGGCTGACACAAATTATGCAGAGCAACAGACGGGCTACAGTTAGTCAACTGACAGTACAGTACAACATTGGTGCCGAAAGACCCATAAAAGAATGCACAACTCGTCGTACCTTGACACGAATGGGGTATGGCAGCCGACGACCTAACAGAGTTCCACTTCTTTCAGCAAAACAGAAGAACTGTTTGGACTGCCTCCAACTTTTTGTCCTGTCAAAATAATACTCTAGTGCCTGCACAGGGCAGAGCGTATGGAGCTGCCGCTCCCTGTCAGACTGGAAAGGAGGTGGATGGAAAGCCTCTAATTCCACAGACTGGTTGACATTTCTTGACACAGGGGTTGTACTGACAGACTGAAGAATTACAAACGTAATACCGATCCACAAAAAGGGAGAAAAAAAACGAACCAGGTAACTACAGCTCCGTGAAGTTGCCCCCCCTACAATCAGCACAAACGATGAGTCATATATCATTTGTTTGTGCCGGTTTGTGCCGTTGTAACAAACATTTGCGCTGCTATAGTTTTTAAGATATTAACGATTATTTTTTTAGGGCAGTGACGTCACTTAGCCCCCCTACAATGTCGGAAATGAATCAAACTTGTCGCATTCGTTTGTGCCGTTGAAACAAACGTTTTTGCTATTATTGTTTATGAGATATTAACAATATTATTTTAGGGTAGTGACGTCACTCAGCCCCCCTACAATGTCGGAAATGAATCAAACTTGTCGCATTCGTTTGTGCTACGTTTGTGCCGGTTTGTGCCGTTGAAACAAACGTTTTTGCTATTATTGTTTCGGAGATATTAACAATATTATTTTAGGGCAGTGACGTCACTCAGCCCCCCTACAATGCCAGAATTGAACCAAACTTGTCTTATTCGTTTGTGCCGTTGAAACAAACGTTTTTGCTATTATTGTTTCCGAGATATTAACAATATTATTTTAGGGCAGTGACGTCATTCAGCCCCCCTACAATGCCGGAATTGAACCAAACTTGTCGCATTTGTTTGTGCTACGTTTGTGCTGATCACTGCTGCAAAATGAATGTTAGTGCTGTTTTCCTTCAATATTTATTCACGATTCTTTTAGAGCGAGTGAGGTCACAGTCCCCCTATAATAATGGGTTTAAACCAAATATGGGTAATTCGTTTGTGCTGCGTTACTGCTGCAAAATTAACGTTACTGCTGCTTTCCTTCAGTTTGTATTGACACTTCTTCGATAAGAATATGTCACTCGGTAAGCAACGCTGCTTACACAAGTGAATACTAACAAAATAAATATGAATAGCAATAGAAGAAAGTCCAGTCTTTCTTTCATCACTGGCATAGCTTTATTCCGGTCAGAGCGAGATCCTAACACAATTTTTAGGAAAGTATAGAAAAAGTGTGTCCTCTTATTCACTTACTGTTTCGCAGTGTAATGAATCTGAAACAAGTGTACACTGAGGATGCATAGACAATGTTGCGATATTTTTGCTTTTTTGTGCATCTCAAAATTTTCAAGTTCTACTTATTATTCAGTCCTCTTGCCTTAAGTGTGTGTACATTATGAACACTGATATTCCGTGAAAAACCCCAATATGTACAATTACTTCCCTAGTGCTGTTTACACTCCCCTTCTACTCTGGAAACACATCACTAACCACCTGACCTAGCAATAACGAATGGAATTATTATTATTATTATTATTATTATTATTATTATTATTATTATTATTATTATTATTATTAACAGTATGTACAAAACAATAAGGCATCTTATAACAATAGTAGTATTACAGTATGGGGTCTAGGATTAATTATTTTTTTTAAACAAATCAGTTCAAGTAAAAGTCTACAAATTAAAAAAAATATAAAAGTTTTTCAGCACTATTGCTTTACATATTTTCAATGAGCTGATTATAGAGGTAAGTCATTAAAACAAAACAAAAAAAAAATATATATATATATATATATATATATATATATATATATACACAGGTGGGACGATTCTGTTATTGTAAAGGGGCTGTGACGTTGTCACACGAAAAATCATCCCCGAACCCAGCCACCCCCCCACCGAAGCCAAGTGGAAACTATTTTAAAGACAATTAAAGACAGTAAGTTTACCTTTGGTATTATAGTAAATAAACAAGATACAATAATGGTAAACAATGTCCCCGATATTTTCTTACCTTTGTTAAACTGATTAACCCTTTGCAGTCCATTTATTAAGGTCCAATTTATTTTCACACGCGCAGTTAATCTTAGACACGCTGTTTAAAAGTATTTTTTTTTCACAGTCAAACGGGTTTAAAAGGCCCTGCATATCAACAAAGCACTCACTAGGCATCTCCAGCCCCGCCCCACCCTTTCGTTCGCTATCGCTTTCACATATGCTAAGAAATAAATAATAATAATAATAATAATAGTCGTACATACCGATCAATCATCTCCTGATCACTCGTTTTATCACCAAACTCCTCAATAATGCGATCCAAGTCATTATTTTATTACTATAACATCTCAAAAAAGCTCTGCAAATGTCCATGATAGTCTCTGTGCGCTGATGCAGTATCAGCCAGCTTGTTTCCTTATGACCGCCCATATGGGATGCCAGGGGCAGGTATGACTATTCATGAGATGCGCCTTTTTTTTTTTTTTTTTTTTTTTTATCGGCTTGTCTCGGCTCCTGTCGCTCCCACTCGGCCATTGAATGGTTTTCTCTGCTTTTTCCGGAGAAAAAACGACTAGAAATCCGTTTTTTTGCGTTTTTTTGATGATGTCGGACAGGGTCCGACAATGGACCGCAAAGGGTTAAAGGCACCAGCAAAAATGGGTACTTGCTCAAAAGTAAGATTTCAAATAATTTTTGACAGATTCTATAGAAAACTAAAGTACTTTTGTGGTACTTGCCGTGTGTACTTCTCTGGTACTGTAGTACTTTTTTAGTATGCCTTTAAACCTTTGTAATGCTGGTCCTATTACAGAAGGTGCTGGTTCTGTCATTGTATTGTGTATAAAGTGTTGTTTAATACTTGGCACTTTTCATCCGAATTACTGCAAGAACCAAGCAGCAGCACAACCACGTGCCTCAAAGACATGAAGCTGAAAACTCAGTTTTACAATGTATGCTTTATTCTGTAAGAAAATTTACTATTTTTCAGTTACTTTTGTAACTGTTGAACACCTACAGACTATAATAAAACATTACTTTCACTCGCAGTTTTTCGCTATTATTACCTCAAGAAGACACTAGACAAAATATTAAAACAGAAGCCCTTTTTATTAAATTAAATTAAAATTGGAGCACTTTCTACAACAAGGACTATCTATACAGGTAGGACGGACTGCACTTAAACAGAAAGGGAACCAATCTACTCGGAGAAAGGATCCTTCAGGAGGTCCAGAAGCATTTAAACTAGAAAGGAAGGAGGAAGAAAACAAAAAAACAGAAGGGAGACCACATCTAAACAAGGGCAACAACTCAGGTAAGACAACTATTAAATGTATTTATCTTAATGCTAGAAGTCTCAGAAACAAAATGTTAGAACTTGAAGCTACTGCACTAACAAGTAACTACGATGTGATAGGTGTTACAGAAACTTGGTTGTCTGAGAGTGATGGAGACGAATATAATATTAGTGGGTACACACTGTATAGGAAAGACAGGCAGGACAGAAGAGGCGGAGGGGTAGCGCTATACATAAGAAATAGTCTTGAAGCCCAGGTGTTAAATCTGGACAAAAAAAACAATGCAGAATCAATATGGGTCAGAATAATGGACACAAATTCAAAGGGCATAATAATAGGAGCATGCTATAGACCGCCAAATTCAGACACTGAGCAAAATAATCTGTTGTACAATGACATTCGAAATGCGTGTAGAAAAGGAGAAGCCATACTAATGGGGGATATCAACTTCCCCTCTATAAAATGGGAAAACCCAATGGGGGGCACGACGGACGAAATTGCAATGGTGGAAATGACAAATGACTGCTTCCTAACGCAATTTGTCAAGGCACCGACTAGAGTCTTTTCAAATAATGAAGACAGAATAATTAAAACAGAGGTCAGAGAGCCATTGGCAAACTCAGACCACAACATGGTCTCATTTGAAATATTTTTTAAAACCCCAAAAGTAATGACTAAAGCTAAGGTTTACAATTTTAGAGAAGCAAACTGTGAAGGTATGAAACAGAGACTAACAGAAGTAGATTGGAGTAAAATAGAGAAAACATCCACAGAAAAAGGATGGCTGTTTTTTTAAAATGTAGTACTAGAGGTGCAAAACAATTGCATCCCAAAAGTAGACAAATCTAAATCTAAAACAAAATGGCCAAAATGGTTTAGTAGATCAATTAAAAAAAATATTCAGCGAAAAAAGGCACTTTACAGAGCGTTTAAAAGGGACCAAAAACAAAGCACACAGAAAGAGTACTTGGAACTGCAAACACAAGTCAAAAAGGAAGTTAGAAAGGCCAAGAGAGAGATAGAAATCAATATTGCTAAGGGGGCTAAAACCAATTCCAAAATGTTTTTCCAATATTATAACAGCAAGAGAACATTCAAAGAGGAGGTTAAATGTCTAAGAGACACAAATGGCAAAATCATAGATGAAGAAAAAAAATAGAAAAAAAAAAGAAATAAATAGCAAATATATTAACCCTTTGCAGTCCATTTATTAATTGCGCGTCAGGCGTGTTAGGTCCACTTTATTTTCACACGCGCAGTTAATTTTAGACGCGCTGTTTAAAAGTATTTTTTTTCCACAGTCAAACGGGTTTAAAAGGCCCTGCATATCAACAAAGCACTCACTAGGCATCTCCAGCCCCGCCCCACCTTTCGTTCGCTATCACTTTCACATATGCAAAGAAATAAATAATAATAATAATAATAATAATAATAATAATAATAGTCGTACATACCGATCAATCATCTCCTGATCACTCGTTTTGTCACCAAACTTCTCAATAATGCAATCCAAGTCATTATTTTATTACTATAACATCTCAAAAAAGCTCTGCAAATGTCCGTGATAGTCTCTGTGCGCTGATTCAGTAGCAGCCAGTTTGTTTCCTTATGACCGCCTCTATGTGATGCCAGGGGCATGTATGACTATTCATGAGATACGCCTTTTAATTTTTTTTTTTTTTTTTTTCTTAATCGGCTTGTCTCAGCTCCTGTCGCTCCCACTCGGCCATTGAATGGTTTTCTCTGCTTTTTCCGGAGAAAAAACGACTAGAAACCCGTTTTTTGCGTCTTTTTGATGATGTCGGACAGGGTCCGACAATGGACCGGATAGGAATAATTGCAATGTCGGACCAGGTCCGACAATGGACCGCAAAGGGTTAAATGATTACTTTTCACAGGTTTTTACAAAGGAGGACACGGACAACATGCCCCACATGTCGACCTGTTCCTATCCAATTTTAAATAACTTTTGCATAACAGAGGCAGAAGTGTTAAAAGTACTATTGAGATCCTCCCAATAGTACTCAAAGAAATGAAAGAAGTTATTTACAAGCCGCTAACCAAGATCATGCAACAGTTTCTTGACACAGGGGTTGTACCGAAAGACTGGAAAATAGCAAACGTAATACCGATCCACAAAAAGGGAGACAAAACTGAACCAGGTAACTACAGACCAATAAGCCTGACTTCTATTATATGTAAACTTATGGAAACTATAATAAGATCCAAAATGGAAAATTACCTATATGGTAACAATATCCTGGGAGACAGCCAGCATGGTTTTAGGAAAGGGAGATCATGTCTAACTAACCTACTTGACTTTTTTGAGGATGCAACATTGAAAATGGTCAACTGCAAAGAATACGACATGGTCTATTTAGATTTCCAGAAAGCTTTTGACAAAGTCCTGCATAAAAGATTAATTCTCAAACTGAACGCAGTAGGGATTCAAGGAAATGCATGCACATGGATTAGGGAGTGGTTAACATGTAGAAAACAGAAAGTACTGATTAGAGGAGAAACCTCAAAATGGAGTGAGGTAACCAGTGGTGTACCACAGGGATCAGTATTAGGTCCTCTGCTATTCCTAATCTACATTAATGATTTAGATTCTGGTATAGTAAGCAAAATTGTTAAATTTGCAGATGACACAAAAATAGGAGGAGTGGCAAACACTGTTGCAGCAGCAAAGGTCATTCAAAATGATCTAGACAGCATTCAGAATTGGGCAGACACATGGCAAATGACATTTAATAGAGAAAAGTATTGCATGCAGGCAATAAAAATGTGCATTATAAATATCATAGGGGAGATACTGAAATTGAAGAAGGGAACTATGAAAAAGACCTAGGAGTTTATGTTGACTCAGAAATGTCTTCATCTAGACAATGTGGGGAAGCTATAAAAAAAAGGCCAACAAGATGCTCGGATATATTGTGAGAAGTGTTGAATTTAAATCAAGGGAAGTAATGTTAAGACTTTACAATGCATTAGTAAGACCTCCCTCACCTAGAATATTGTGTTCAGTTCTGGTCACCTCGTTACAAAAAGGATATTGCTGCTCTAGAAAGAGTGCAAAGAAGAGCAACCAGAATTATCCCTGGTTTAAAAGGCATGTCATATGCAGTCAGGCTAAAAGAACTTAATCTACCTAGTCTTGAACAAAGAACAATACGCGGCGATCTGATTCAGACATTCAAAATCCTAAAAGGTATAGACAATGTCGACCCAGGGGACTTTTTTGACCTGAAAAAAGAAAGAAGGACCAGGGGTCACAAATGGAGATTAGATAAAGGGGCATTCAGAACAGAAGATAGGAGGCACAGTAATGTTGTTGAAGCTGACACCCTGGGATCCTTCAAGAAGCTCCTTGATGAGAATTTGGGAGGAATAAGCTACTAACAACCAAACAAACAAGATGGGCTGAATGTCCTCCTCTCGTTTGTAAACTTTCTTATGTTCTTATGTTTCTCTTTTACTGCAGGTCTGTGAAAAGTGCTATATAAATACAATTTGATTTGATTTGCAGTGTTCTACCCTGCCGGTATGGTACATGATGATTATGACCCTTTCATTACACAAATAGCAAGTATTTTTTAAGTTACACCAAAACGAAAAAACAAGACCATATTTGAATTTTTTCAATTCCAGTTAACGTTCTAAAAATTGAACACATCGAAAAAAGTAAAAACAAATGCATAGTTTGAGTTTATGAATTATGGGAAGGTAGCACTGTGATGACATTGCTGGTTGGCATGCAGTGCTTGTTGTGTATTTTCTCCAGTCTTGACAGAATATTTCCTCAGTGCGTTTACACTAGCAAAGTATACTGGAATCCGTCCTCTTGCCCTCTCAGTCCGGAATACGAACTCAACTTTTGTGAGGATAAGAGGACGGATTCCGGAACGCGTTTGCTTGCTTTTACACTACTAAAATATTGTGGAATACGTCGTCTTGTCCGCTCGTTCCAGAATATTTGTGATAGTATAATCGCACCTAATGACACAAACTACGGAGTGGACATTTTAGACCAGACGGCACGTCAGTACTCAGTAAAAAGCCGGTTCTCGCTTCGGCAGAAACATTTCAATCAGAAAACTGCAAAGCAACAGGCATATGCAGCTCAACCTGGATTCAGTGCTGCACCCAGTGACACACGCAAGAGAAAACAATGCCAGGTAGCTAAATGCAATAAAAATAAAACTTCTGATATCTGTGCCCAATGTGAAAGAGCAATATGTGGTAAATGCACAGGAAAAGTTGAGAAGCGTTATATCTGTGTGGACTGTGCTAGTAAGGTGCTACTTTGAAGTCCCTGAAAGCGCACACACGTTACATAATGGGAACTGAGTTTTCTTTTTTTTAATGTTACTTTAAAAAAATAAAAAAAAATAGTTTTTTATAGTTTTGTATATTTACACCTGTTTACAAACTAGTTTCTCTTTTGAAATGTTTATTTTATTATAGTTTTTCATTTTTTGAAGTAGTGCTTTATATGTGGTAAGTTAGAAAATAAACCCTTATGTTTATTTTTCATTTAAATACGATGTTTCGGATGTGCAGATGTTTGATATAAGAACAACATAAGAAAGTTTACAAACGAGAGAAGGCCATTTGGCCCATCTTCCTCGTTCAAGCAGTTCTTGAAGGATCCCAGTGTCAGCTTCAACATCATTACTGGGGAGTTGGTTCCAGACCCTCACAATTCTCTGTGTAAAAAAGTGCCTCCTATTTTCTGTTCTGAATGCCCCTTATCCAATCTCCATTTGTGACCCTTGGTCCTTGTTTCTTTTTTCAGGTCGAAAAAGTCCTCTGGATCGACATTGAATTTTAAATGCTTGAATCAGATCGCCGTGTAGTCTTCTTTGTTCAAGACTGAATAGATTCAATTCTTTTAGCCTGTCTGCATACGACATGCCTTTTAAACCTGGGATAATTCTGGTTGCTCTTCTTTGCACTCTTTCTAGAGCAGCAACATCCTTTTTGTAACGAGGTGACCAGAACTGAACACAATATTCTAGATGAGGTCTTACTAATGCATTATAAAGTTATAACATTAATTCCCTTGATTTAAATTCAACACTTTTCACAATATATCCGAGCATCTTCTTGGCGTTTTTTATAGCTTCCCCACATTCTCTAGAGGAAGACATTTCCGAGTCAACATAAACTCCTGGGTCTTTTTAAAAGATTTCTTCTTCAATTTCAGTATCTCCCATATGATATTTAAAATGTACATTTTTATTGCCTGCGTGCAGTACCTTACACTTTTCTCTATTAAATGTCATTTGCCATGTTTCTGCCCAGTTCGGAATGCTGTCTAGATCATTTTGAATGACCTTTGCTGCTGCAACAGTGTTTGCCACTCCTCCTATTCTTGTGTCGTCTGCAAATTTAACAAGTCATTAATGTAGATTAGGAAGAGCAGATGACCCAATACTGATCCCTGTGGTACTCCACTGGTTACCTCGCTCCATTTTGATGTTTCTCCTCTAATCAGTACTTTCTGTTTTCTACATGTTAACCACTCCCTAATCCATGTGAATGCTTTTAATCCATGTGCCTGATGCCAGCACAGGAGTAATGTATATATAAGAAATAAAGATTGTTTGATTGATTGATTTTTGCCAAAAACGTTGAGAACCGCCACAGTAAAATTAAGAATAGACTGTCCCCCGCCCCCGACAGTTCTCAAGCTGTTTCATTAATTCATCAAAACTTTATTTCACTGCCATTTGAGATCACTTCATTCCAAAATGCAACTTTTTAAAAATCCGCAACTTTGCTTCTACAACACGTTTGCCTCATTTGCATACAATGACCACAACAAATCAGAAACTGCAAGTGATTGATTACATTTTAGTAGTAAATAATGGCCATTTTTACAGTTGGAGTTAGCATTGCCTCTGGCCTCTTCTTAAACAGTTGCTCAGTTCACATCCATGTATTTTGTAAAGGGTTATGCCAAACGCAACTGTTACTGCAATGGCAAAGAAAATGTACAGTAATGTGCTCCTGTATGTTGCATTGGAATAGGAGGGTGTAACAGGGCCAGGAGCCCTGTACATGATAAGGTGGCAGGGCAAAGCCCTGCCATAAATGTATTGTTTATTTTAGAATGGGGTACCCGTCCACCCCTGGGCAATTCATTATTTTGTATTTGTTTTGTTGTTGTAGTATTATTATTATTATGATTTATTTATTTATTTATAAATGTGACAGCGAAGAGCTGTATATTTTGTTATTGTCTTACAGCGTGGATGGGAAGCCCCATCCGCATTAGAAAACCTCGTGCAGAAGGTGACCTGCATATAAGCCTGCAGATCTCTGCACTCATGGTGGGTGTACAGAGGAGAGTACGGGAGAGCGAGAGGAGAAAGGAGAAAAGAAAACTAAAAAATATACAAGATCTGTGACAGCGTTTGCCCAGTCTGACCTGTATTGGCTGTTTTGTGTTTGTGATTTGTTTTGATTTTATTTTCACTCTGTGAGTGTTTTTTTTAGTTAAACCTTTTATTTATTTTTGTTTGTTAAAAATAAACGGCGCTGCAGCGCCTTTGCACCGCTGTTACCTTGCCTTTGTTTTCTTCCTGCATCTGGCCTGACGTCACCACATCGGCTAGCCTGTCACACGTGGTGTCCAGCGTGGGATCACCAGTGCCTCCAGGACTCGGGCCGGAACAGGTACTGCAGGTTTTATTTTTTGTTTTGTGTGTGTGTGGGGAAGGAAGCAGCGGCAGAAGCAGCAGCAGCGCGGGGCTGGTTGCAAGCCCCACTGCGTATCTGGCAAGGTGGACATCTGCATGACCTGCTTGAGGGGGGAGGAGCGGTGCTTTGAAGTTGGCAAGGTCGGGCACGTGTCGCCTGACTACTACCACTCCCCACCTCAGGAAGAAGAGATGGAACCAGAGCCACGGCCACAGGAGGAGGTTGGCTGGGAAGCCCTCCTCCACAGCATGGGCGTACAATATTGTTGCTGCATCTGTGGGGAATGGGGTAATTTCCCAGCTAACTGCCCCTACCCACCAGAGGAATTCCTGCTGCGCCCATCCCCACCAGCAGAGGGAGAGTGCCTGCTGGTCCCCCTGCTGCAGCCAGAAGGGGAGAAGCCTCTGACACCTTCGCCGGCAGAAGGGGACGAGCCCCTGCCGCCTTCGCCGCCAGAAGGAAAGGAGCAGGAGTTGCCTCTGCCTCCACCACCATCACCACCTGGAGGAGAGGAGCAGGAACTACCTCTGCCTCCACCTTCCCCAGGGGGGAGAAGTGGAGCTCCCGCTGCCACCTTCATGGCCAGGGGCTCCCCAACTGCCGTCGCCTCCAGAGGGTTCGCTGCAGTCGCCCGGGGACGATTGCCTCGCTCCACCCAGGGAGGCCACGCACGCTCCGCTCAGGTTGGCCACATCCGCATCGCCTGGGGTTGCTTGCGGCTCCGCTTCGCCTGGGGTCGCTGCCAGTCCTGCATTACAGCAGGAAATACTGTGGCCGAAGGAGGGGAGGAGGGCATTGGGGGCACGTGTGCTGCGCACAAGGGGGGGGGGGGGGGGTGGATATGCAACAGGGCCAGGAGCCCTGTACATGAAAAGGGGGCGGGGCAAAGCTCAGCCATAAATGTATTGTTTATTTTAGAACAGGGTACCCCTCCACCCCTATGCAATTAATTATTTTGTATTATTATTATTATTATTATCAATATGATTTATTTATTTGTAAATGTGACGGCGAAGATGGGAAGCCCCAATCCGCATTAGAAAACCTTGTGCAGAAGGTGACCATCTCCCGAGTTAGTTAATTGTTGCTAATCGGGAGATGGTCACCTGCATATAAGCCTACAGCTCTCTGCACTCGTGGTGGGTGTACAGAGGAGAGTATGGGAGAGCGAGAGGAGAAAGGAGAAAAGAAAATGAAAAAAATACAGGATTAGTGACAGTGTTTGCCCAGCCTGACCTGTATTGGCTGTTTTGTGTTTGTGACTTGTTTTGGTTTTAACTTTTATTTTCATTCTGCGAGTGTTTTTTTTTTGTTAAACCGTTTATTATTTTTTGTTTGTTAAAAATAAATGGCACCGCAGTTACCTTGCCTTTGTTTTCTTCCTGCATCTGGCCTGATGTCACCACATCGGCTACCCTGTCACAGAGGGACATGCAATTTTTTTCTGCCCTTTTTTTTTTTTTTTTTTTGTAAAAGCCTATCGTGAAAGGGACTTTAATTGTCCCACTTTCAGCATCCAGGAAACCCAAAGCCTTTTCCCAGGTATATATTACATGTATGATAAATTAGGGGCAACCATATCCCTCATGTGTTCAAAAAAGCTAACCAAGCCTGATCGCTATAGAAAATAAAACCATAATGGAAGGACCATCTTACATTACATGTAGGTTATCCTTTTTATATAAAAGTAAACAAGCAAGTATGATCTAACTGAAAGCCTTGGTTCAACATACAGCTGGTTCATTTGTCCATATGGGGAGTGTGTAAAAGCTGGACGAAAGATAGAAATCTGCCCAGTCAGGGCAATAAAACAATGCGAAACATATTGAAAACTACTTGATTACTCAGTCTCTCTCGCAGTCATATTAAAAAACTAAAATGTTCATTTTTTTTTTTTTTTTTTTTTTAATAAATAAAAATTCTGGACCAAGACAAAACTGCCCTGACGGGGCGAAACATCTTAAACTATACCACACAATTAAAAAAGTATGAAAACTAGAATGATAATTATTTTTAATATGTAAACTCTAGAGATGGAGTAATTGTGTGGTATAGTTTTCAAGACGTTTTGCATTGTTTTAATTCCCCATCTGGGCAATTTCATATACTGTCACACACTCTCAAGGCTCTCGGGGACGCTGGGTCGCGGGTACCCACGTCCTTTACACACGCATGGTTTGTCGGGACTCTCAGGTTTGCAGAACTTTGTCATGTAGGTAATACTGTCACAGACGGTTCTGGCACGTCCTTTTTGTGCTATAAGTCATTAGATAATTTTGCATGGAAGGTCTCTGTTGCAACGATGTGCAGTCCTTTGATGGACCCAGATTGAGTTAAAATGTGTTTGCCCACTGACGATGGGAATGACAATGTAGAGATGGGAGCCCAGCTAACAAGATTTAAGTTTTTGCAGGTATTATTCTTTTAATGACTGTCACCGCTCCTGGAAGCGGGACGATCTTTGGGATACAAATTGAACATTTGTGAAACTGCAACAAATATTGTAAATGACTGTAATGTGTTTTAAAGAATATAAAACCAGTAGAAAATATTATTAGCTGATCTGTGTAAGGTTGTGCTGTTCGCAGAGACACTTCGAGCTGAGCCACGAGGAGAGTTTGAATCTTGCTGGGAACAAGCTGACTTATTAGATGCAAAAGAATGAAACACATTGCTAACAGTAATGTTGTAGGATTCTGTATTTTGTATCCTTTTGAATAAGTCTGTGTGAAGTCTGAAAAAGAGAGCTCCTGGTATCAAAAGGTCAGGCCGACCTGCTGAAAGTTCCAAACCTCCCTTATCAGGCAAAAGCATCTTTTTAAATTAGACTTAGAGCCTTAAAACATTCTGATCCAGCGAGAGCAGGGATTTTTGATGGTCAGCAATTTAAAAATCAAGATCCTCTCTATAATGAACAATCTTGTTAATATTAACAAACTAAATACCTTTCGGATAATAGAAGGTAGGAGCGGATTACTGTACAGTATTCTATATTCTAAAATGAGATCCTGAGTGTGGCCGCTTGGATCAAACTCATATTTAATGAGTTAACTACTTTCTGGTGTTTCTTTCAGTTTTCTAAACTCTGGTTTATCTGAGGTTTGAAAAACCAAGGCCTAACCTGCTGTACATAACCACACATTTAACACTTCTGCTACACATACTGTACTATAGGAAAATACAATCTCAACCTTTCGGACCACAGTGCCTCAAACTTGTAGATTATAAACTGTAATGTATTGCTCTTTGGGACCTTTGGTATATCATTTAGGCTGTAATACACAGGAGTATACCAATCTTTTCTTTTTAATTTAAAGTAGGAGGCTAGAAATCTCAAGTAGCAATTTAAAAAAAAGTCAAGATCCTCTCTATAATGAACGATTTCGTTAATATTAACAAACTAAATACCTTTCGGATAATAAAAGGTAGGACTTTACATTAAAAAAAACATTTTTCTATATCACAGAAATTAATTAGAACCTGGCAAGAAGAAATGGGAACAAAAAGCATAGGACAGGTTTAATGCGTTAAGCTACAATTTGGTCTAAAATAATGAGTATTAGAAAATGCTCACGGTAGTGTTTCATATTAAATCAACACTAAAATTGGTAGGAAGGTAGATCGTCTTAAAACCTGCTTCAACTGGATTTTATATGAACAGAGAAAAAAGGTCAGATGTAGTTCAGTCAGAATAATACTATTACATTAACCCTTTGCAGTCCATTTATTAAGTGCGCGTCAGGTCCAATTTATTTTCACACGCGCAGTTAATTTTAGACGCGCTGTTTAAAATGTATTATTTTCCACAGTCAAACAGGTTTAAATGGCCCTGCATATCAACAAAGCACTCACTAGGCTTCTCCAGCCCCGCCACACCCTTTCTTTCGCTATCGCTTTCATCTATGTAAGAAATAAATAATAATAAAAATAATAGTCGTACATACCGATCAATCATCTCAGGATCACTCGTTTTATCACCAAACTCCTCAATATTGCGATCAAAGTCATTATTTTATTACTATAACATCTGAAAAAAGCTCTGCAAATGTCCATGATAGTCTCTGTGCGCTGACGCACTCAGCCAGCTTGTTTACTATGACCGCCCCGTTATCTGATACCTGATACCATGTATGACTAATCATGTGATACGCCTTTTCCCCCCCCCCCCCCCCCCCCGACTTGTTTCGGCTCCTGTCGCTCCCACTCGGCAATTGAATGGTTTTCTCGGCTTTTTCCGGAGAAAAAACGACTAGAAACCCGTTTTTTGCGTTGCTATAATGATGTCGGACCCAGTCCGACAAAGGACCTGAGAGGAATAATTGCAATGTCGGACCCAGTCCGACAATGGACCGCAAAGGGTTGATGGTAGCCTGTATTTAGATAAAAATAACTGGACCTTCCACTGAAAGCTTAAACGACTTCATACCAGATCAAAGGAGTAAAATAAAATTATTGAAGTATCTGAATTGGAAATATATGTTAGTCATTTAAAAGTTAAACTGTTGAAAGAACATATTAAAAGTTTATTATAACAGATGCCTGACATTGCCAAAGTTGTAGACAAACACAGAAATTAATGAAAACTTGCAAGCCGAAGCAAGCATTTCATTTAAATTAGAAAAGTTGTCTACAGTATCAGTAGCAGACAGGTAGCGACTTTAATTGGGATGATGTTTGTGAGCCAAAAATGACTTCATTTGGTGAATTTGGAAAAGTGCTTACAGCAGAGTTTAATATTAATTAAAACACTAGTCTTGGCAAGTAAACGGGGTGTCTGGAACCTGCTTGTGCAGGCAAAAAATCCAAGAGTTGCAGAGTTAAATATGGCTGTTATATTTAACATGTCCATTATTGCTTACATTTAAATGGAAATAACTTAACTGAACACTGTATGCCTAGTACTTTCATACAAGGGCTTATGATAAACCCCTACAGTCTTTGTTCAATACTTTGTTAACACACCGGTATATGAAAGTAAACTAATCTGAAAAGTTGACAAGATATGCTGCTCAGTTGACAAGATATGCTGCTCATATTGTAGACCCAGGTTAATATAATCACACAGAAAGTTGATTTTATATATAAAACAGCATCTCAATACACATATAAACTTGTATCGTATTGTATTGTATTATAGCAAGGATGCTGTGAACTTTGGTTCACCTGACTTTTTAGAGAAAGGAGGAATTGAAAAAGAGAACTATGAGATCATGTTCCAATATTTTTGGAAAGAAGTTATATCCAATTAATTTTGAAGATTGTTACATAACTCCAATTAGTTTTAAAAAGGAGATAACCAGATCCTTCTAGAATATATGTAACACAATTTTTGTTCCTGGGTAGTAAGTGTTATTTCCTAATTGCTTATGCCTCAGAAGTATAGAAAATGGCTATTATTCCCCACAAACTTTGCTTTTGTGACCAGGACAGTGATATTTTGAAATGTACCTATTTCCAATGAGAAAACGGGCGAATTTGTGTCTTTTCGTTCACATAAAGTCAGAAAAAAACAACATATGAATCCAAATTAACATGTATTTATACTAAAGTAATACAAAAATGACTACAAAAGATTTAGAAGTGAGTAGTTTTTTGAGATTTACGATTATACTGTAAATCACTTTCACGAATCAGCCCCCAAATGTAGTCTCCCATCATGTTCTCGTTATACTGTCCTTGGTAGCGGCGTTCAAAGTCCAGTATATCCTGGTGGAAGCGCTCGCCGTGCTCCTCCGAGTACGCTCCCATGTTCTCCTTGAATTTATCAAGATGAGCATCAAGGATATGGACTTTGAGGGACATCCTACAGCCCATTGTGCCGTAGTTCTTCACCAGAGTCTCAACCAGCTCCACATAGTTTTCGGCCTTGTGATTGCCCAGGAAGCCCCGAACCACTGCGACAAAGCTGTTCCAAGCCGCTTTCTCCTTACTAGTGAGCTTCTTGGGGAATTCATTGCACTCCAGGATCTTCTTTATCTGTGGTCCGACGAAGACACCGGCTTTGACCTTTGCCTCAGACAGTTTAGGGAAGAAGTCTTGAAGGTACTTGAAGGCTGCCGACTCCTTATCTAGAGCTCTGACAAATTGTTTCATAAGGCCCAATTTGATGTGCAGTGGTGGCATCAGCACCTTCCGGGGGTCCACCAGTGGCTCCCACTTGACGTTGTTCCTCCCCACAGAGAACTCGGTCCGCTGTGGCCAGTCCCGCCTGTGGTAGTGCGCCTTGGTGTCCCTGCTGTCCCAGAGGCAAAGATAGCAGGGAAACTTGGTAAAACCGCCTTGGAGACCCATCAGGAATGCCACCATTTTTAAGTCTCCTATGACCTCCCAGCCGTACTCATCATACTTCAAGGCGTCCAGCAAGGTCTTGATGCTGTTGTAATCCTCTTTGAGGTGCACCGAGTGAGCCAGGGGAAGAGACGGATACTTGTTACCATTATGGAGCAGCACGGCTTTGAGGCTCCTGGATGAGCTGTCAATGAAGAGGCGCCACTCATTCTGGTTACAGGCGATTCCGATTGCCTCGAACAGACTGGTCACATTGTGGCAGAAGCAGAACCCATCTTAACGGATGAAGAAGCTGGAAAAAGGTTTGTGACGCTTCCTCTGATCTGTGACTTGCACACTTTCATCCAACAAGTTCCACTGCTTGAGCCTAGACGTCAAAAGCTCGGCATTGGACTTGGTGAGACCAAGATCTCTAATCAAGTCGTTGAGGTCTTTTTGGTTGGGGTAGTATGGGTTTCTCTCTTCAGCTCCACCTCTGAAATTGTCATCTGGATCTACAACGTCTTCCTCGCTCTCTGACTTGCTGCTCTCTTCTAAAGACGGCTGCTCTCTCTCCGGAGGAGTGGGTACGGGGAGCTCATGGCAGTGTGGCACTGGGGCGATGGATGAAGGAAGGTCCGGATACGTGATAGCAGGTGCATTCTTGCCAGTCCGACGTTTGGAAGGGTCCACCATGCAGAAGTAGCAGTTGCTTGAGTGGTCAGTGGGTTCCCGCCAAATTCTTGGGATAGCAAACTTCATGGCTCTCTTTTCCCCTCTGTACCATCCTACAAAAATACATTTATTTCACCCATGACTAATGTGTAAGAGATTCTCGCAACATTTTTCATATATGATATATTTTTTCAATAACATTGAAAATTGTAAAACATTTTAAAATTAAAAACTTTTACAATTTTAAAAATGTTAACAAATTTTATAACATAAAATTCCGAGCAACAATTGTCCATCTTACCTTCGAGAGTTTTTTTGCATTGCTCGCAGGTGAAATGAGGTGCCCAGGGTTTGTCTTGATCCCCGACAGGCATGCCGAAATATGCCTTGTAGGCCTCACACATCTTAGCAGATGCTTCCACGGAGTACTTTTTCGCTCTTGTCTTGATAAATTGGCCGCAGACATAGCAAAATGCGTCTGCCGGATGCTTGCAGCCTCTCTTGATGCCATCTCAGAAAAATGCAGATATGTATCCACTTAGGCAGCTGGAACTAAACTGAACTGGTGGGCTTAAGGCCCCTGTATTTATAATACTATTTATATTACTGGAAAGTTCTAGAAATTACTCCAAGTTTACTCAGCACTGAATCTATCTGGAATGTTCTGGAAAATAGGTAAATTTCAAAATATCACTGTCCTGGTCATAAAAGCAAAGTTTGTGGGGAATAGCCATGTTCTATACTTTTGAGGCATAAGCAATTAGGAAATAACACTTAATACCCAGGAACCAAAAAAAAATTTAAAAAAATTGTTACACGGTATAATCAACTCAAAGATAAGAACCGTCAAAGCAGATTGATGATCAGATTTAACTGGGACTCCTGATGTATTCAATGGACGGAAAATCCTATATAAGCCCAGAGCAAGACCCCATTCACCACCAATGATCTTGATCTTGCAAGCTGATGTGGTCCATGCTCTGAGGGTCTCTGAAAAACTGATTGCTGGTTTGGGTCAAAGTCAGAATTCTCTGCCTTTTGAAGACAGTTCTTATTTTTCACTATATACTACACTACACTTCCATATACTGGAAGATAAGCATATATTTGAATTTATATCTCGTTTATATTGGATGCATTGCTATAAAGGTATAGAAATTATGTTTTAGTCTTGAAAGTGATATATTGTATGTTGTAGGATTTAGCGGTGGGCTCTTTAGCTTTTTGCATTTTATAGCCTGAAGGCTAAATATAGAATAACCATATTTGTATTACTTTATTGAAGTACTAATGCTGTTAAACCTGTAAAAGCACTGGATCGCCCAGATTGCTTATTACTTGGGATTTACGGTGGTCTGCGCAACCAACCAATCCACTTTTTATTAATTATTTCTTTCTTATTATTAATTATTTCTTAGCAGACACCCTTATCCAGGGCGACTTACAATTGTTACAAGATATCACATTATACATTATTTCACATTATACAGATAGCACATTATTTTTACATACAATTACCCATTTAAACAGTTGGGTTTTTACTGGAGCAATCTAGGTAAAGTACCTTGCTCAAGGGTACAACAGCAGTGTCCCTCACTGGGGATTGAACCCACGACCCTGAGACGTGCTGAATAAATGGACCGCTAAGGGTTAATGGTTACATTTTTATTTCAGGGAATCAGGGTTATAATAATAACCTAATGTTCCCTTTCAAGTACAAAATATAACCATTACCATATGGTTGAGTGTACCAAAGCCGTCGCTAGGGCAATATTGCAGAACGACTGTAATGCTGCATGGCTAAGCAGAGAGGTTGCCTTGTGCGTTACCATATGGAACCCCAGTAACCAGTAGCTAGGGCAAAAAATTGAGGGAGAAACTCACCTCTATGTTATGTTGTAAAGGTCGACCCTGAAGTCGCCCTCAATACTAGTTCCAAAGCCTAGGTTTTGTGGATCCATGACATTAGTCTATAGAACCTTGTAACAGTATGGGGAGTAGCCCACACTGCTGCACTGAAAATGTCATTGACAGATGCTGGAATAAAGCCCACGAAGTTGCATGCCCCTGGTGGAATGGGCAGTGAGCTTTTCTGGAAGGGGAAAGTTGGCTCGCTCATAGGCAGTCCTGACTGAGTCTGTTATCCATTTAGATAGCCTCTGTTTAGACAGGGCTTGACCATGGGATTTCGCCCCATAACAGACAATAAACTGTTTAAAAAAAAAAAAAAAAAAAAAAAAGAAGAAGATATAATAATAATCTGCAGTGGGGCGCCAGATGAACAGATACGTGTCCTGGGGACGCAGAAGACTGCAAACCTGAGAGTCCCGACAAACTAAGCATGCGTAAAGGACGTGGGTACCCGTGTCCCCGAGAGCCTTGTCTACATACGCCTGCCCAGCCTCACTATATCTCTCAGCTGTGGAGGGAAATCAATGCTACAAAAAGGTAAAACTTCTCTTCTAATGATACCCATAAAATTCAGCTTTACCAATAAAATCACTGAATACAGAAGTGTACCATGCATGAAGACAATATCTAAAAAAAACTAGATCTTAACATCCTGACACCAAAAAGAAGACATCAAATCAAAAAGGTCAAAATGACATGTATCATTAGATTTTGCTCAAGGTGTTTCCATAACACTGAAAATATGAAGTAACCATCTCAAATGGTTAATGCGATTTTAGATGTTGAAACACAGGCAGTGACAGATTTACAAAAACATATAAGCTTAATTAATAGCAAAACAAACCAAAAACATTTTAAAAGACGGAGCACAACTACTTCACCTGCATTCTCTGATAAGAACTGAAGATCATCTTTAGAGTAGGATGCAGATGGCTGTACAAGCATTAACTCCTCAAAGCCTTCCTCAGGTTCGGGTGGAATATTGTAAACAAATCGCCTAGTTGCTTGATTTTTCCTCCGGCCACTACCAGGTTCTTGCTTTATCTCTTTCCGGGGTGTATGGGTGGCCGTTTCATTCCACACAAACACAGTCCCATGCCCCTGGGGCTCATTTTCAGCAGACTCTGAGGAGTTGTCATTGGCCCAGCCAAAGTTATCATTGATAGGCTCCTCTAGGTCACCAGGCTCCTCCATGTGGCTGCTTGCTTTGATTGACAGTTTGGACAGAATGCTAGTCGCCCAGAAGTTGCTGGGCTTCTTCTCTGATCCCTTGTCATCTTTATTGATTGCCCTCCTCCTGTTGTAGTCAACCACTACAGAGTCAGGGGCTTCAGACTTGATACTGATATTTAACGCGTCCTTTATAAAAGCACGGCAAGAATGGACAACTTCTGTCATCTGGAGGTAGCTGGCTACTGACATCACGTCAATGGCATTTTGGCTTGTGAGTAGGAGATTGCCAGAATACAGAAAGTCTAAGATAACAGAAAAGCCCTGAACAGCAGCAACGTCCAAGTGGGTGATGGTTGTTTGGTCACAGCTCTCATTCTTGGTTAAGCAATAGAGTGTCTTAAAGAAGCGGCTGCCAGCAACCAGGATGTTTTTGTGAGCTCTGAAAACCTGCCCGCTCACCACAATGTTGACATCACAAAGAATACCATTTTTTCTTTGTTCATTCAGTTCCTGAAGTAGCTGATAACAGTAAGAGTTCTCATTTGGCTTCGTTCTGTAACCGTCATATTCCTCATCCACTGATTCACCAGCTTTCTCTGACTCCTAGCAAAATAAACAGAGAAGAAAGGAGTCAATATGTGTACAATCAAACTGAAAAATATTATTACTAAAAAGAAGAGAGAAAAGCTTGTGCTTCATTCATGTTATATCCATTTCCCCACCATAGCTCTAAATACAAAAGTTATCATAAAGTATGACCATTTGCCATGACCATTTTTTTTTTTTACATTTATTGACAGGTTCCTCCATGTGTTCCTCAATTCTGATACTCTCAATAACTTATGTTAAAGAATGTCCTCCATAACTATAAACAAATTCCATGGTGTTAAATGAAGAAATAATAAAAATAAACAAAATTAAATCAATGACAAACGCTTCTAGTTGCTTTTTTTTAAAAACTTCTTCCGTCCAGGCGGCTCTCTCTTCTCCTTTTAACTTTAATCTGTAAAAACAGTCACCTATAGAGCTAGTAGTTTAACTATAATTATGTGATCAAGCAGGGGGAACCTGGGAAATGGGGAAGGGGAGCTCCCTTCTAAAGAAAGTTTAAAGAATCACTGTTCATTGCTGAAGAGCAACACAGCATGTCATCTTGAATGCGCTGCAAAAACAATTAAATGGCCTAGGCACTACAGGAAATTGCGGAGTCACTCTGCAAATTAAGGCTTTGAAAGAGACAAAAAACACAAATGATACAACCTAAGCTTTAATGGCAGACCTCGACGCACATACAAAGTCACTGAAGAAGCTACAGTCCGGACTTGAAATGTACAATCCACTGTGCAGTCGAACAAACACAAGTTAAACTCGGCAAACACCAACTTGAGCAATTGCAAAACAAGGCCACAGACATAGAAGACAGGAGCCGAAGAAAACCTACGGCTGGTGGGTTTAGCAAAATCCAAAGGAGGTTTGGACCCAATCAGATTTTTAAAGACCATGCTGCCAAAATGGATCCCTTCGTTGAGAGGTCGGCAGATTGAAATAGAAACAGCGCATAGATTGTATGGTGGTAGTGACTCTAATAGGAACCGTCCTCAAAAGAGGTGAGAATTTTGACTGAAACCCTTTCTTATCTATCCCTCTTCTCTCAAAGTTGTTCATAGCCAGCATTACCTCTTTAAATTTGCAAAAGAATCATCTCTACCAACCCATCTACTATTGTGTCTAACTTAAGTCAAATCCTTCTGCTGCTTCATCCTGCTATGGAAGACATGGAGACAGCAGCTGTGGCTTTTTGAACGGTCCTCATTGGGAAGCAGCCCACTGGACTGGGAGTATTGGATTCCTAAAAATCAAGAATGCTCTTGCTATATTTTGTCCACGTTCTTTTTGCT
Source organism: Acipenser ruthenus (assembly GCF_902713425.1). Classification (NCBI taxonomy): domain Eukaryota; kingdom Metazoa; phylum Chordata; class Actinopteri; order Acipenseriformes; family Acipenseridae; genus Acipenser; species Acipenser ruthenus. The sequence continues at coordinate 51,791,049 of NC_081191.1, read as the reverse complement.
AGTGCTATGACTGGCAGCTGATCGACCAGCGCGGTTTTAGATCACTGTCACTGATATCTTGGGCTTGCAGTGGCCAACACGAATACTTTTTTTATTTTTTTTCTTTCTTTTTTTTGTAAAAAAGGTCTTGGAGCAGCTTTGAATAATGAACTAAATACTGGTAAATCTCTAGCTCCTTCCCCTCTCTGATTTTATTACTATTATTGTTACTGTAATTAAAATGTCATTCTTACCCCAAAGGTTAATTACTACTTGGGCAACTATATTAGCTTCTACTTTTAAATAGTATCTATAATGAAAGAAACAATGTTTTAATTTAACTACACGGCTACCGTTGGTAAAATTGATATCGAGATTGACATGCACTGCAGTGAGTCATGGCGCTAAAGAGTTTTGAGTTTTTCCAAACGCTGAAATCCTTCTGCGGTTTGTGTTTTGTATTTGTTGTTGTTTTATGTCGAGAGCTTGCACGTTTTGCGACATTCAGAATGGAAACTGTTTTATAAGTCAGACCCAGATGCCTTGCTACAATTTGCTTTTCAGAGTATGTTCATGAGGGAGGGGTCTGTTGCTGTCTCATTTCAACCATAATAACATTAGGTTATTATCATAACCCTGGTTGCCTGAAATAAATGTAACCATTACCAAATGGGTGTTTACTGAAACTGGAATAGATATACCAAAGCTGCGCACCAGTGCCTGTAACGTAGTCATGCCCGCCTCCGAAGGCATAAGAAGACTGCAAGCACAGATACCAGCATAATTTTTCCTTTAAGTATGCGCCAACCTGGACGCAGCGACCTTAAAGGTTAATGGTTACATTTCTATTTCAGGGAACCTGAGTTATGACAATAACCTAACGTTCCTTTTCAAGCATGAAATGTAACCATTACCAAATGGGTGAGTGTACCAGAGCTGTCACAAGGGCAATATTGCATAACGACTGGAATGCTACAAGGCTAAGCCAAAGGCTACCTTGTGCGTACCCATTAGGAACTCCAGTAACAAGCAGCTAGGGCTAAAAAACTGAGGGAGAAACTCACTTCTATGTTGTGTTGTAAGGGTCGACCCTGAAGCTGCCCTCAATACTAGTTCCAAAGCCAGGGTTTTGTGGATCCATGACATTCAGTCTATAGAACCTTGTAAAGGTATGGGTATTAGCCCACACCGCTGTATTGCAAATGTCCATGACAGATGCACCATGGAATAAATCCCACAAAGTTGCCATGCCCCTGGTGGAATGGGCAGTGAACTTTTCTGGAGGGGGAAGTTGGCTCGTTCATAGGCAGTCCAATAGTTATCTATTTAGTTAGTTTAGACTGGGATTGACCATGGGACTTCGGCCCATAACAGACAAACACCCGTTCAGATTGCCTCCAACTTTGTGTCCTGTCAACATAATACGCTAGTGCCCGCACAGGGCAGAACGTATGGAGCTATCGCACCCTGTCAGACTGGAAAGGAGGTGGATGGAAAGCCTCGCGATGAAATGCTGATACAGTTTTCGGCAAAAAAGCAGGATTGGTACAAAGTTTAACCTTTGTCCTGGCTTCTGCAAAATTAAGCAGACTTTCGCAATTGAAAATGCCTGCATCTCACAGAGCTGATAACCAGTCTCCTGGGTCAGTAAGGGGCTACTAATACCACCCTGGCCAGGTCCTGCCTGATTTTCTCCAGACACAACGGGACCATGGAGAGTGGTGGGAAGGCTTATAACAGTTGCCTCAGCCACTGGTGTGCCAAGGCATCTATCGCCAATGGGTCTCCGGCTCCTGTTATGGAGAACCAAAGGGGACAGTGGGCGATTCCTGGGAGGCAAACAGATCTATCTTTGCTCTCCCGAACCTCTCCCAAATGAGGCTCACCACTTTTGGGTGAAGCCTCCATTCTGAGGTGCTGGGAGCTCCCCTTGAGAGAAAGTCCGCCACCCAGTTTATCATCCTGGGCAGGTGTACTGCCCGCAGTCAGAGGAGGTTCTTGTGTGCCCAGAGCAACAGCTTGCGGGCTACACGATGGAGACTGGGAGACCTGAGGCCGCCCTGGTAGTTGTATAAGCCACCACGGTAGTGTTGTCCATCCTGACAAGCACATGTCTCCCTTGAACCTCCTGCAAAAAATTACGGTACCCTTGGTACAGTACATGTGCGGTGACTTGCACTGGGTCGGTACGGTGCCCTTGGTAAGATACCTTCAGCACAGTACACATGCAGTGACTTGCACCAGGTCGGTACGGTACCAGTGCGGTAACCTCGACCCCTGTTCAGTATGTGTACCGGGTCGGAAATGGAGCGGGCCAGTGATCTACAGGTCTACTCGGTTTGCGTTAACGCAAGCAGCAATATACAGGAATGGCCGCCTATATAGCTTCTGGCAAACCCAAACAGTCCAAACACATACAAGACTGAGGGAAGCAGGCTGTTAGAGCCCTAACAGCCTTTGTAATGGTGCTGCAAGCAGTCACCAAGGCAGCAGCGAGATACTGTAGCAGAGACTGCAAGCAATCTCAGCCGAAGTTCATATCTCGGTCGAAGCAGAGCTGCTGAGCCCAGCAGCTGTGCTCATGTTTCTGTGAAACAAAGACAGAAAAAACATGAAAAAAACTTAACAGAAAACAGTAATAATAATACAATTACAGTTAACAAAATAATAACATCATTTACCAAAACAAAATTTAAGGAGATCACAAGTCAGCCGACTCAAGTTGCTTGATCCCTGGGAAGTGACAACACCAGCTGCCGGTTTCATGCGGGACACAAGGCCACTACAGGACATAAACAGGCCATGTGCAAAAATGACATGTAATTAGTAAACTAATACAACGTCAATAATTATCGCATTAATTAGGATAAAACACAAATAGCGAGTAATACGCAGATAAAAGTAACAAGTACTTATCTGTCTACGGCTCTCCTGTCAGGTTCAGTCCTCTGAAAGGAAAAATGATGCTGGTATCTGTGAGTGCAGTCTTCTTATGCCCTGGGGGAGGACATGACTGCATCACAGGCAAACAGGAATATCGATATACCTTTGGAATATCGATTAAGGTTTCTGGGTCTTTAGGAGGTAAACACCCATTGGGTAATGGTTACATTTTGTACTTGAAAAATGAACAGATATTTTGTTGTGTCCTAGAACATACAGGGATTTAATTCTCCCATAAAACGTACAAAATGCCTTGACTTTGCATCGCAAATGAGTATCTATAGCCTTATTGCAAGAAACCATTTTCAAAATTATTATTTTTTTGAATGGCAGCCCATTCCTGTACTACAAACAAAACCAAGGGTATACTTATCTTTATACAGTGGTCGTCAAAATCAGCTATAAAAATGGCAAAATATGGCACGGTACTTTAAAATAAATGCAATATGCAGTTTAGTTAACCTGTCCTGTATCTCTGCATGCTAGAGGGAGTTATCAGACTAAATAAAACTGGTTGGTCACAGATTATGACTGAAATAGTGTTTTACCAGCAGGTGTCACGCTGAAGCTCAAAGCACAAAGCTTACATTGAGTTATTCATTTCTATAATGTACTCAGAGGTCACGTTAACGCACAATTTTGCATCCTAGACCTAGCAAAATAAATACATTGGACAGAATGGGAATGGGATGCAGACATGCATATCCATGGAAATCTATTACACTGCAACAAAATTACCATAAAATACTTGCTTGTTTAAAAAAAAAAAAAAAAAAAAAAAAAAAAAACTGTTCTGGACTGTGATGGTTCCACGTCCCATCCCATACGAACTGTGTACTGTGCACATTATTCAGTTTGAAATGCCATCGGCATTAGAGCATTAGAGCACTAAACGAATAAACAAATGATTATTTTGCACAACCTAATTTGCCTTTAGTTGCTTTGGGGATTATCGTGGGTTGTAAAATTCACCTTGAGCGTTTATTAGTAAGAGTAAAATAAATAACTTTATAAATACTTACCATTCGGTGCAGTCTTGGGTATGGTCGGCACCATTTTGTGGACAGAGGCTAATATAACTTCAGGTTTACACCAAATGATGAAATGAGAGCACAAATTAATTTTTACCTACCGTATAGTTTCAAATAGCGGGACCCTTGGATGCATCCAACAGTGGTAGGGGAGGTAAAAATTTAATAAATTAATTTTAATTCTAGTTATGGTTTGAAGCAATAATTTTCATATGACCTGAATGTTTAATGTTTATAATATTGACTGAAATGAAAAATAAAGTAGATTTTGTATAATAAACCACTAATGGGTTTTAGTAATGTTGGTTGTCCCAGGGGAGGAGTTTTCCTAATGGGTGGCTCTGTACAGGGGTTCAGTCTGGGAACAGAGGAGGGATAGGTGGTGTCAGGTACAGCTTATAAGAAGAACATAAAAAGAACATAAGAAAGTTTACAAACGAGAGGAGGTCATTCGGCCCATCTTGCTCGTTTGGTTGTTAGTAGCTTATTGATCCCAGAATCTCATTAAGCAGCTTCTTGAATGATCCCAGGGTGTCAGCTTCAACAACATTACTGTTGACCATCACAATTCTCTGTGTAAAAAAGTGCCTCCTATTTTCTGTTCTGAATGCCCCTTTATCTAATCTCCATTTGTGACCCCTGGTCCTTGTTTCTTTTTTTAGGTCAAAAAAGTCCCCTGGGTCGACATTGTCTATACCTTTTAGGATTCTGAATGATTGAATCAGATCGCCGCGTAGTCTTCTTTGTTCAAGACTGAATAGATTAAATTCTTTTATCCTTTTAAAACCGGGATAATTCTGGTTGCTCTTCTTGGCACTCTTTCTAGAGCAGCAATATCGTTTTTGTAACGTGGTGACCAGAACTGAACACAATATTCTAGGTGAGGTCTTACTAATGCATTGTAAAGTTTTAACATTACTTCCCTTGATTTAAATACAACACTCATCACAATATTTCCGAGCATCTTGTTGGCCTTTTTTATAGCTTCCCCACATTGTCTAGATGAAGACATTTCTGAGTCAACATAAACTCCTAGGTCTTTTTCATAGTTCCCTTCTTCAATTTCACTATCTCCCATATGATATTTATAATGCACATTTTTTATTGCCTGCATGCAATACTTTACATTTTTCTCTATTAAATTTCATTTGCCATGTGTCTGCCCAGTTCTGAATGCTGTCTAGATCATTTTGAATGACCTTTGCTGCTGCAACTGTGTTTGCCACTCCTATTTTCATGTCGTCTGCAACGAGTTTGCTTACTATACCAGAATCTAAATCATTCATGTAGATTAGGAATAGCAGAGGACCTAATACTGATCCCTGTGGTACACCACTGGTTACCTCGCTCCATTTTGAGGTTTCTCCTCTAATCAGTACTTTCTGTTTTCTACATGTTAACCACTCCCTAATCCATGTGCATGCATTTCCTTGAATCCCTACTGCGTTCAGTTTGAGAATAAATCTAAATAAACCATGTCGTATGCTTTGCAATTATCCATTTTCATTGTTGCATCCTCAAAAAAGTCTAGTAGGTTGATCTCCCTTTCCTAAAACCATGCTGACTGTCTCCCAGGATATTGTTACCATATAGGTAATTTTCCATTTTGGATCTTATTATAGTTTCCATAAGTTTACATATAATAGAAGTCAGGCTTATTGGTCTGTAGTTACCTGGTTCGGTTTTGTCTCCCTTTTTGTGGATCGGTATTACGTTTGCTATTTTCCAGTCTGTCGGTACAACCCCTGTGTCAAGAGACTGTTGCATGATTAGTGGTTTGTAAATAACTTCTTTCATTTCTTTGAGTACTATTGGGAGGATCTCATCCGGCCCAGGGGATTTGTTTATTTTAAGAGCTCCCAGTCCCTTTAACACTTCTGCCTCTGCTATGCTAAAGTTATTTAAAACTGGATAGGAACAGGTCGACATGTGGGGCATGTTGTCCGTGTCCTCCTTTGTAAAAACCTGTGAAAAGTAATAATTTAATATATTTGATATTTTATTTTCTTCGTCTATGACTTTGTGTGGCAGGCTGGCTCGCAGTGGTGAGGTGTGGTGATGTCACAGACCAGGAAGTAACTGAATCAAAACAATGGATGGGCGGGTGAAGCTGAATGCTACGGCACTCAGCTGGATTTATTAAATAAACAAACCAAAAACAAAAGATTTAAACAATAACAAAACACAAAACAAAAAGGCAAAATGGCCAAACAAACAGAAACAAGTACATTTTTTAATATAGCAATTGTTCTTTTTATATTCTCCTCGCTCTCTCTCTCCGCTCTCCCGTACTCTCCTCTCTACACTCAACCCCACAGCACGGACAGCTGCAGGTTCTTATACTCTGGCCGAGGGGTTAACTAGCTGTTAATTATCTTATTACCCCTCGGCCACAGTCTGCACGCGTTTGGCACGCGGTTTTTTTTTTTTTCGTAGTCAGAATTGATAAAGTAATAATTATCTATTATGTGTTCATTTTTAGCATAGGTGAAAGCAGTGTTAACATTATAACAAAATCATCTCCATGGCAGATTAAATTAGCATTTTATAAATACTGAATAAACTTATCCTGTTAGGTTATTGTCTGATCTTATCAAATGGTAATGCTTTTAACAGTTATTTAATTTTACTTTTGGTCTATAAAATAAACTTCACACTTTAAATTGTATCCATGTTGTTTTGTACTGTAGGTATGTGTACTCTACTGTCCAATACGATTTGTATTGTGTACCTTGCACGCATCTACATGGGGCGGTACAAACCTCAGTCATCTATCGTGATGCTCTATTAGCAATGGTTTCCCGCTTTACAAAGTATACTAATAATGTACATGTTAAAAAAAAACAAAAACTAATACCAGTAATTATGTACGTGTTCACTCAGGGTTGGTCATATACTGCAGTGTAAGGTATCAGAAAAAACTAGTAGCAAATTTCTGGGTAGCAAAATGCTACCAAATATAGTTAACTTCGAGCCTTGATATGCCGTCTATATGAAAAACACTACACAACATTTTTAGGAAGTTCGGTACTGCAGACCTGTCAACTCTCCTGTATTCACCGGGAGTCTCCCGTATTTTGGACCCTTCTCCCGGACATCAGCCGGGACAGATTTTCTCCCATATTTTGCTCAAAACTGTAATGTTACTGAATGGTGCTGCACAGACCAGAACAATATAATGAGCAATATAGGGCAGTAGTGTGGAGTAGTGGTTAGGGCTCTGGAGGGTCGTGGGTTCAATCCCAGATGGGGGACACTGCTGCTGTACCCTTGAGCAAGGTACTTTACCTAGATTGCTCCAGTAAAAACCCAACTATATAAATGGGTAATTGTATGTAAAAACAATGTGAAATAATTAATAATGTGATATCTTGTAACAATTGTAAGTCGCCCTGGATAAGGGAGTCTGCTAAGAAATAAATAATAATAATAATAATAATAATAATAATAATAATAATAATGTGAGGGTCTGGAACCAACTCCCCAGTAATGTTGTTGAAGCTGACACCCTGGGATCCTTCAAGAAGCTGCTTGATTAGATTCTGGGATCAATAAGCTACTAACAACCAAACGAGAAAGATGGGCCGAAAGGCCTCCTCTCATTTGTAAACTTTCTTATGTTTGTAAACGTTCTTATGTTCTAATAATGCAGTATAATTTTTTTCTAGCTGCCGCGCTGTACCGTTGTGGATTTACCAATCACAGCCAAGTGTTGACAATATGTGCTTGACAGGAAAAATCATGAATGAAAATGTTGACTATGGAGGTGTCCGAGCTAGGGGTGGGATTTTCAAGAAATATATTGCTAAAGCATTACAATTTCAGAGTACTCAAGTACGCCAGACAATACTCTCCTGAACATACTAGTATACATAAACCTCCCAAACATTGCCTAAGGATGTCAGGACTGCCCGGTCCCTGACCACCTTCCGGCACCTCCTCAAGACACACCTCTTTAGACAACACCTGTAAAACTCAACTCTTCCCTTCTGGACAATATTATTATTATTTGTTTATTTAGCAGACGCTTTTATCCAAGGCGACGTACAGAGACTAGGGTGTGTGAACTATGCATCAGCTGCAGAGTCACTTACAACTACGTCTCACCCGAAAGATGGAGCACAAGGAGGTTAAGTGACTTGCTCAGGGTCACACAACGAGTCAGTGGCTGAGGTGGGATTTGAACCGGAGACCTCCTCGTTAAAAGCCCTTTTCTTTAACCACTGGACCACACAGCCTCCTATATAGCACTCTGCCTGTATTTAATACTGCACTTAACCCAATCTGTAGTATTTTGTATTTCACTTGCACTCGTATCTAACCCTGATGTAACCATCAACACTGTTATCTGCTCTTGAATTATCCCGATATCAAATCATACTGTGTTTTGTATTTGCTCTTATTAGGCCTGAAGTCACTGTATTTTGTATCTTGCTCTTAATTGTACTGTAATTCTTGATATGTATTTTATTTTGTATACAACTAAGTTACCCTGGGTAAGGGCGTCTATAATAATAATAATAATAATAATAATAATAATAATAATAATAATAATAATAATAATAAAGGGATGCACTGAATCCAAGTTTTTGGGATTCGGCCGAATACCGAATCCATCTCAAACGATTCGGCCAAATTCGAACCTACAAAAACTGTCAAGAAAACTGAAACTGTTGAATGAAAAACAGACTGGCAGCTACTAACAAGGGATGCGCACAAATAGTATTTTTATTACTGAATGAGATATCAGTTTGAAACTTAGACAATTTAACACTAGCTTCCTCCCCCCACAACAGAAACGTCAAAATACAGAAATGTTTACTTTACCTTTGCAAGAAAGGTGAGCTGCATCTTTGCCATAACCCACTATTTTCTTTAATGACGTTTAAACCTGTGTCGCCTGATCTGAGAGTAGGGTTGCCAACAGGATCCAGAATCTCAGGACACTTTAAGGAAAGTCAGGTTTTGTAACTCACCTCTCTAAACTGCAATGTATTCAGTAAAGTGAGTGTTAATCTTGCGAACTGTCACTAAATTAATTTAATAGTTTTACTTAATTCTTACCAAAAGCACACATCTGCCTGCAAGGATCGTTTCCATCAAATCAGACCTATAGTACTGCAGCTGATTGGCTTTGTGAGTCTCTGACTGGGTGGGACTGTGTGAAGCAAGAAATATTAAATAAATAAAAACTTAAATAAAAGCTGCCGCAAGGTTAAATGAAAGAGTGCAGGTGAGTGCAAAGTTATATATAATAATGGTGTTGCACTATTTTGATAGATATTATTTAATATAAAAAATTCAAGCAATATGATTTATCGTTACGAGGCTCTCCGGATAGAAATCGCCACCACAATTAAACAATTAAATACATTTACTAAAACTGCTCAAGCAATTCATACTCACTTTACATGTCGAATACATTGCAGTTTAGAGAGGCGAGTTAAAAAACCTGACCTGCCTTAAGTGTCCCGAGATTCTGGAGCCTGTTGACAACCCTTTCTGAGAGCTATAAGGAAAAAATTACCATGATGAGTGACCCGAATTTCCCTGCGAAATAAAACCCACGTTGATTTAAATGCACTGTGTGTAACACAAATCAAATAGGCTACGAAATAGTTTCAAAATTATTTTAATAAAACACAGCAGTTCCCAAATGGTTTGACTTGTATTGGCACATTACAATAACGTAAAATGTAATTTACTAAAGCATATTGTTCAACAACATCTTGCACATCTGACAGTTGTAAATTACAAAAAATATATATTTCTGTGCACTGATTTTTTTTTTTTTTTATCTCTGTATGACCTCTAGAACACATTTGACAGACAAAACAACAAAGCACAAAAGTTTACAGCAGTTTGCCTTTACTGTATATTACAGATTTACTGCATAATTTTACTCCATGAAAAGTGTGATGTGACTGTGCTGTTGCATATGCAGGTATGTTTGCATTCAGCAGCGATGTGACGTGTTTAGTGCGTGCGAGTTCAAACGTGTTCTTGTTATTAAATACAACAGTTACGTTCAATACCAGAGCTGTGTCTTTTATTTAAATAAGAACTGCACACATTGTAGGAATGTATTAAAATGGATGTGCTTCTGGGCGGATATAGGATTCGGTGTATTCGGAAGAATCCGAACCCTGCTCAAAAAGTAGGTATTCGGGCCGAATCCGAAACCGAATCCTGGATTCGGTGCATCCAGAATAATAATAATAATAATAATAATAATAATAATAATAATAATAATAATAATAATGCCAAACTTTGCACAAAGGACATGAGGGATCCTTTCCTACCCAGAGGTTTATGTTCTGTGGTGATGGGAGAACATCATATGAAACTGATCCTGCTCTGTTCAGTGGCCACAGCAGCCTTGGCAGTAGACCAAACTGAAAGTACCAGTGTTTCAGTTTGCCCGGTAAAGCGCTGATGTCTATGCTCTTCAACCCTTCCACTGCTTGTTGTCTAACTTCTCCCACATGAACTGTGTCCTTCAGATCCCCGTCGTACCATCTCCCAAGACTTTTCACTGGCTTCTCAGACACTGTTGGTATTGCCTCACCATTAATGTAACCTTTTATCTACTACTTTGCCTTGAATTATAGAGATGCTCCTTGATTTAGTGGGCTTGAATTGCATTCGTGCCCATTCAATGTTATTTGTTAATTTGCCCAATAACCGATTAGTGCAGGCTACTGTTGTAGTCATGGTTGTCATGTCATCCATGTATATATTTTTAGGTAAAAAACTGTTCTTATTTTTTTGCGGATTTGCATTCCAGTATGTTCAGTCCAAAATCCAGATACAGAGCAATGTGCAAAAAATGTTCCTTTGTTTAGAGATGCCATTTTATACAAAAATATAACAAACGTCAGAAAAAAAATGGTAGTCATTAACTCTCTTACCACATGGACTGGATATCGTACCACGGCTACTACAGCATGAACACAGAATGCGCCACTGAAGTGTCAATCTTTCTGTTGCACCAATTACAAATACTTCCTTTTTATAATTGCTCTCACATGAAGGTAGTATGCATGAATAGTTTTGAAATGTATTTAACTTATTTTCTTATAAGTGACATTTTTTGAGTACTTCAGTAATAAATTAAAGTGCCCGAGTAATGATTTTTGTTTCAAGTGCTCGAGTACTTGAACTCACCCTTCGTCCAAGCACCCTGAAGTGTTTGTAGGATTGGGACAACATTAAATCTCTGAAATGATAATTGCAGGATAAAGAAAAAAAAAATATTGCAATTATAATGGCGTTTTCTCATTTTGATTCTGCAGGTTATAAAAATATAAAATACAGTAGTCCCAGGCTAAACCGAGGACAGGTTACCTGGGATAATCAAGTGTAAAAAAACACACACACACATTATACTGTTCAATTTATTTTCAATGTATTTCTTTTTTCACTAAAACACAATTTCTGTAATGTGTTTTGTACACATTACACTAAGAATGACTGTACAGTATACAAATAGTAAAATCAAATGAATACCCAGTGCATTTTTTTTTTTACTTTAGCCTATAGGTAACTGTCAATAATAATGGTATCACACAAAATAAAGCCTTCTTGTACACATTACTGTAGAATTTAAAAGATTATTTTAAAGCTGAAACTAAAGGAATTTAGCACACTTTCCTTTTACCCTACTACTTAATAATTAAGGATACGATTTGGTCACAGAGGCCACGAAAATCATGAAAATCGTGAATTTGAACAAAAGTGTGAAATCTTGGAAATTAATGTAAAACCACATTTGGTTAGGCACTGCCTTTATTTCCTTTAAAATGCAGTAGGCTATGTCATGAACTGAAAATACAACTATGTGAGAATCTGTAAATTGTTTGGTTGTGTATGCACACAGCATTTACGTGTAGCTATGTAGGTCATGAGATTTGTATTTCGTAGCTGAGCGAGCATGTAAATGAACAGATCGGATGTAAAATAGAAAAAAAACACCCACAGAAAAAGGATGACTGTTTTTTTTTAAATGTAGTACTAAAGGCACAAAACAATTACATCCCAAAAGTAGACAAATCTAAATTTAAAACAAAAATTGCCAAAATGGTTTAATCGCTCAATTAAAAAAAAAAAAATTCAGCGAAAAAAGGCACTTTACAGAGCGTTTAAAAGGGAACAAAAACAATACACAGAAAGAGTACTTGGAACTGCAAACACAAGTCAAAAAGGAAGTTAGAAAGGCCAAGAGAGAAATAGAAATTAACATTGCTAAGGGGGCTAAAACCAATTCCAAAATGTTTTTCCAATATTATAACAGCAAGAGAACATTCAAAGAGGACGTTAAATGTCTAAGAAATACAAATGGCAAAATCATAGACGAAGAAAAAAAAATAGCAAATATATTAAATGATTACTTTTCACAAGTTTTTACAAAGGAGGACATGGACAACATGCCCCACATGTCGACCTGTTCCTATCCAGTTTTAAATAACTTTAGCATAACAGAGGCAGATGAGATTCTCCCAATAGTACTCAAAGAAATGAAAAGTTATTTACAAACCGCTAACCAAGATCATGCAACAGTCTCGACACAGGGGTTGTACCGACAGACTGGAGAATTGCATACGTAATACCGATCCACAAAAAGGGAGACAAAACCGAACCAGGTAACTATAGACCAATAAGCCTGACTTCTATTATATGTAAACTTATGAAAACTATAATAAGATCCAAAATGGAAAATGACCTACAGTGCCGTGAAAAAGTATTTGCCCCGTCTGATTTTCTGCATTTTTCACATTGTATTTGGTCAGATTTTTTTGTGGGTTGTAGTAGTATGTAGAGGGAGTCTGATAGAAAAAATGACACCAAAGTTTGGTGCTTCTTTCATTTGTTTGGTGTGCAAGGTAATCAAACATGCAATCTTCAGGTGTGAAAAAGTTATTGCGCCCCCCCCCCCCCCCCCCCCCCCCCCCCCCCCCCCAGTTAACTCAACCCAATTAAAGGGATAATTAGGATCAGCTGTTTGAGTACTTTGGTTAACAACCAGGCCTGATTTGGGCCAGCCCTGCCCAATATAAATCTGACTAACTTTGGCCCTAACCATCAGAGTGAAGTTGTCAGCACACAGGTTCTAGAGGCACATCATGCCATGAACAAAAGAAATTCCTGAAGACCTCCTGAAAAAAGTTGTTCATCCCTATCAGTCTGGAAAGGATTACAACGCCATTTCTAAGGCTCTGGGGCTCCACCGAACCACAGTCAGAGCCATATTCAAATGGAGAAAGTTTGGGACAGTAGTGAATCTTCCCAGGAGTGGCCGTCCTGCCAAAGTCTCTCCAAGAGCAAGGCGTAAAATCGTCCAGGAAGTCACAAAGAACCCTAGAACAACATCCAGGGATCTGCAGGCCTCTCTTGCCTCGGCTAAGGTCAGTGTTCATGGCAGAGTAGCAAGGCTGAAACCATTGCTCACTAAGAAGAACATGAATGCTCGTCTCAAGTTTGCCAAAAAGCACCTGGATGATCCTCAAGAGTTCTGGAACAATGTTCTATGGACAGATGAGTCAAAAGTGGAACTTTTTGGCCGACATGGGCCCGTTATGTCTGGCGAGAACCAAACACTGCATTCCACAGTAAGAACCTCATACCAACGGTCAAGCATGGTGGTGGTAGTGTCATGGTTTGGGGATGCTTTAATGCATCAGGACCTGGACGCCTTATGACAAGCATATGACATGGTTTATTTAGATTTCCAGTAAGCTTTTGACAAAGTCCTGCATAAAAGATTAATCCTCAAACTGAACGCAGTGGGGATTCAAGGAAATGCATGCACTTGGATTAGGGAGTGGTTAACAGGTAGAAAACTGGACAAACCTCAAAATGGAGCGAGGTAACCAGTGGTGTACCACAGGGATCAGTATTAGGTCATCTGCTATTCCTAATCTACATTAAAGATTTAGATTCTGAAGAAGAGCAACCAAAATTATCCCGGGTTTAAAAGGCATGTCGTATGCAGACAGGCTAAAAGAATTGAATCTATTCAGTCTTGAACAAAGAAGACTATGCAGTGATCTGATTCAAACATTCAAAATCCTAAAAGGTATAGACAATGTCGACCCAGGGGACTTTTTCAACCTGAAAAAAGAAACAAGGACCAGGGGTCACAAATGGAGATTAGATAAAGGGGCATTCAGAACAGAAAATAGGAGGCACTTTTTTACACAGATAATTGTGAGGGTCTGGAACCAACTCCCCAGTAATGTTGTTGAAGCTGACACCCTGGGATCCTTCAAGAAGCTGCTTGATGAGATTCTGGGATCAATAAGCTACTAACAACCAAACGAGCAAGATGGGCTGAATGGCCTCCTCTCGTTTGTAAACTTTCTTATGTTCTTATGTTACGATGACAAAACGCATCATATCTCAGCCATCCAACCAGCAAACTTGTTTTTTTTTAAATTTATTTATTTATTTATTTTTTTAAGCGTGGGTTATAGCCAGGACTACTGGGCATATAATGATACCATTGGTTTAGGGCTAGGATGGGCGGGACATATATTATTTTGATTCTGCCAGCGCCATTACGACTGAGTGCACAGCAGATCTGAGGTCCAGTATCTCTGGTTTTACAATTCCAAGAGTGCTAATCTACACTCTTGGAATAAGCCATATTGTTGCTGGTTTTTTTTTTTTTCAACTTTATATTAGTTTTTTTGTGCGGAGTACATCTGCAGTGTTTTTTGTTTTTTTTTCACTGCGTCATGTCCGTGTGTGTGCGTGCTTGCGTGCATGCTTGCTTGCTGGGCAGAGCTAACTTTTATAACTACTGTACCATCACATTAAAAAAATTATGTAAAGAACAAATACATTATTTAGCTGTAGTCATTATTATTATTATTATTATTATTATTATTATTATTATTATTATTTAGCCATACATTTTATTATTAGTTTACGGAGTGTGTGTGAACAGAGACATTATTTAGCCATGTACTGTATTTTAAGAACATAAGAAAGTTTACAAAAGTTTACCTGTTAATTGTTCTTTTGTTTAATTTAACTGTTTTATTATTTAATTATCCCCTGCACCTGGGCAGTAATTGAGAATTGCGACCAGGTGCAGGGTATTTAAGAGGAGCAGTCAGTCTGCTCAAGGCTGTTGAGTAGAAGGAGGCAGAAGAGGTGCTCTGTCTCCGAGCAGTCAGAAAAGAAGCAAGTGCTGTGTTAGAGTATGTTCTGTGGTGACAGGTAAACGGCATAGCCGTCCTGCAAGTTAGTCAGGGAAATTACCTGTATAGTAAGTGCTCCAAACCGGAGTTAGATGTTTGTTTATTTTGTGTTTGTTTTGGTGTGTAATTACAAATAGCACAACCGCGCTTAAAAACTCTATTTCTCTGTGCTGGGTCGTAATGTTAAAGGGGCACGACCCCGTGAGTGGTGGAATCTTTTCACTATATATATATATATATATATATATTACACAGTGCCTTGCACTATAACACTTGAATGTATTTGTATTTGTATTTGCTTGCAATTGTAAGTCGTCCTGGATAAGGGCGTCTGCTAATAAATAAATAATAATAATAATAATAATAATAATAATAAAGTATTCAGACCCCTGACCAATTCTCTCATATTACTGAATTACAAATGGTACACTGAAATTTTGTTCTGTTTGATATTTTATTTTATAACACTGAAACTCAAAATCAATTATTGTAAGGTGACATTGGTTTTATGTTGGGAAATATTTTTAAGAAAAATAAAAAACTGAAATATCTTACTTGCATAAGTATTCAACCCCTGTGCTATGGAAGCTCCCAGTCCACACCGATGAAAGAAATTGCCCTAACGAGGACACAATTACCTTATCATGGTGAGGTTCCCCACAAAAAGTTAATAAAACATTAAAAATATTATCGTCTTACCTTAAGTCTTGACAGCAACCTTGATTAGAGGAAAAAAAAAAAACTCCAAAACGGGGAACACAAAAATAACTATTTACAAGTCCAACATAACAAAGTCTGTGCCCTCTCCAGAGCTTATTTTCTGTTTTTATTCAGAAATATTATGGCATCCACATTCTCCGGTTTCAAAGAAGAATGGAGTTTGTTCACAAGCATCCCTGCTTTGCTGAACACACGCTCGCTCGGGACCGATGTTGCAGGGATACTTAACATGCTCTTTGCCAAGGCTGCTAGGTTGGGAAAGCGTGTCTGGTTATTTTTCCATGTTTAATGGAGTTTCAGATGCATCATCATCTCTTGTTGGATTAAGGTTTCCTTGGAAGTAGTGTGTGTTTGTTGCCGTCCACGAAGTAACAATTCCATTGCTGTTCGGTCTTCGTTTTCTTTTTAGCAGGTAAGTCCTCTGTGCTGCACTCACTTGTACAGGCACGATTTCCATCATTTTTGAGGTTGTCCTCCACCAGCCTCACTCGTTTGGAAGACAGTGCTTCAGACACGTGGGCTTTGGCCTGTTCAGATAGGAAATCCAGATGGCGAAATCGTGGGGTCAAGAAATGACACAAAAAGTAGCGGCATAACCTCATTACTTGGGTCATTCAGCTGATGTAAACAAAATCGCTGAGAAATTACACACTAGCTTATCTCTCAAACTCCATGTAACTGGAATTAGCAAATCAGTTAAATTTGAAGATGACAGTGTCTCCTCTTCATCAGGAACTTCAGGTCAGTCTGTGCCGTAATGTTTTCCTCTGTACTCAAAAGTACTGTGGCCAGTTCGAATGGCTGTAGTAGAGGTAGTATCTCAGCCATTAGCTTCCACTGCTCAGTCGTGAGATCTAAAGTAGCTGTGTCAGACTTTTTGGTCAAATCTGGGTTTGACAAAACGGCAATAACTGGCTATTTTAATTCAAGAAGCCATTCAGACATATAATAAACCATGTTCCACCTTGTTTGTACGTCCTGTATTAACTTGAGTGGTGCTTTTTCTGTTTGTTTACTATTTAAAGCACTTGTTGCCATCTCACTCTTAAAAATGTGCAACCAGTCTCCTTGCTGCTGCCACCACTAACGTATGGACTTGTCATACATCCTCCAAGCTTTTCTGAATGCAGAGATTTGTATTGTGCCCTGCACAGCTCACACTTGCCATGCTACCAAAAAAAACATTGCTCTGCACACATTGGCCGCATTGATATGAACACAAGCTATTACTTTTGTAGCCACTTCAAACTCTGTGTTTATCTAATTGATCGATTCTGCTAAATTCACAGCTGTGTGTGTCTCATGTAATTTTCGTGTCGCTTATACTTTTGACTCGAGTTCAAGTTTTGCTTATGTAATGGAAGGTGACTTAAAAACGCTTCTTGTGTCATGCTTGTCCATACATCGGTAGTGATGGACATTGAATTATACTCCTGACTTAAATCCTGTCTAAGCTTTTCCTTTGCACGTTAGTAATCCAGAGTAATGAATTTGGAGATTGTCTTTTGACAGGGCATTTCACAGCCCTGAGCAAGATTCGCAATCAGATTTTTAAACGCAGCTCCCTCTACTATACTGACAGGTCTGATATCTTGTGTGACAATATCCACTATGAGGCCTGTTATTTCTTTTGCTCTTACGCTTTATTTCCAAAATAAGCTGTCACTGAAGGTGTTGCTTCCTTTTGTTTTTTACTTGTGTTCACGCTGTCGTATTTTGTCGGGTGCTGTCTTACTAAATGATCCCGCAGGTTGGTGGTATTGCCACAGAAGCTCATTAAAACTCCACAAACAGCGCATTTTACCTTTCCAGTTTGTTCTTTTGTAAAAAAAAAAAAAAAAAACTTCCAAAACATCCGACAGCATTATTTAAAATTCAATTAAATTCACAATTTAACAAGCACAATCTGATCCTGAAATGCAGCCTACCTTTAGTCTCTTCTCTAGGTTTTTTTTTTTTTTTTTTTTTTGTCACGCTTATTACTCTGAAAACGTACATGCTGCGTAGTGGGCTGGGAGTTTTTTTGTATTATTATTATTATTTAAAGGAACCAAAGGAAAGGAATAAGAGTGTAGATTTAAATGTTGCCAGTCCTAATAAAAAAAAAACAGTCCTATTAATGAACTGAGATCAATTTTTTTTTTTTCCAACCATCGATGGTTATTCCAATGATTCAACTGACCAATAGATCGATGCATTGGCCCAGCCCTATTTTTTACCGATTTTATCCCTGCTGTAATATATGTAAATAAACTCTGAAATATTCCTGGGAATTTTTTTTAAAAGATAAAAACAAAAAATGCAGACCACTACGTATACTGAAACTATAGGGCTGATATTTGGCTTGCTGTAAGTAAAAAAAAAAGCCACAGTAAAATGATCTCATACTTTCATATGAGAGAAGGTGTACAACACCTCTGCAGTGAAATTAGTGCAGTCCAGTGGAAGGTTTTTGTACTACTGTAGGTGCAAATCTGCATAAATAGCATATAATGACTATAGGGCTGATATTGGGCTTACTGTAAGTAAAAAAAAAAACTACAGTAAAATGATCTCATACTTTGACATATGCGAGCGGGACATGTGTACAACACATCTGCAGTGAAATTAGTGAGGTCCAATGGAAAGTTTTTTTTTAATACTGTAGGTGCCAATCTGCATGAATAGCACATAATGGCTATAGGGCTGATATTGGGCAACTTATAACTTACCCCAGTGACACACACAACATGAATATAGTTGTTGCTTGGACATATCAAAATACTGTATTGTAAATATATATTTAGTTTACATTTAAATCTATTAATGTTACACATGGTTTATTCTTTAACTCCTAATAATAAGCATTATAGTTTAACCAGCTTGGTTGTTTTACAATTATAATATATTCATTTAAAAGTAAAAGCATGTGTTCACTCACTCACAGATAGATTTACAAAAGAAAGTACAAATGGAGATTCTACAGAAGTGACTGGAAAGTTCTTGAATTTGCAGTTTGTTTATTTGAGTTCACACAGGAATAGTGATCAAGTGGGAACTCTCAAATATTTTCAGTGTTTTTATTTTATATTTTACAAAAGCAGACTCTGAAAAGTTGTCTTTGCAGACTGATTGTCTACAAATATTCCATAAACTCTCACAGGTTATTCCACGTTGGCCAACTGTGTAACTAAATATATAAATAATATGCCATATGTATAATGCATTATGTTGTTGCTTTTTATATTTTATGTATTTTGTTTAATGTTTTATACTGTAAATAGCTTAATTTGCATAAAAATATCCTCATGATTTCTAGATCATTACATTTAAGTATTATAGTCTCTAAGTGTGCTGAGTTATGCCAGTCTCTGCAGTGCTTCAAGTATTACTGTTATTATTATTATCATATGGGTTAAACTTTTGATAATACTGTGAAATGTTATATATACACAAGATAAGCTAATTAACAGAAATATAATTATAAGTCGCCCTGGATAAGGGCATCTGCTAATAAATAAATAATAATAATAAAAATAATATGTTGTGCAGCAAAAAGTTCAATAGTTAACAATAAAGGAGTGTTTATTCCAGTCTCCTACTGCTAATGATGTGTAATGCCCAGGGACAAAAAAACCCTGAAAACAGCCTTCTGCAGCTGGATTCTCTGTTACACCTATTCTCGACTGGCCAATGGCCTCCTCTCGTTTGTAAACTTTCTTATGACATAGTCCAGTTACATGAGGAAGAGGAAATGCCTAATAATTCTCAGTAATATACATATATTTTACATTCTAACTTTGCTTTAATAATTTACATTTTCATAATCGCATGTGTTTGAGCTATGTAATAAGAAATTTAGGTTTTTATTAGATTGTTTATTTATTGACCCGAGTCCCCTATTTTTGTTTCAAAATTATTCATTAAGTGTCAAGAGGACGGACACTAGGTAATGGTTCAATTACTTTTTTAACTGAAAAAAAAGAAAAAAATAACAAGTTATTTTTTTTTTCTCTGTGGGATATGGTCTGCAACACAAGAACATAAGAACATAAGAAAAGTTTACAAATGAGAGGAGGCCATTCAGCCCATCTTGCTCGTTTGGTTGTTAGTAGCTTATTGATCCCAGAATCTCATCAAGCAGCTTCTTGAAGGATCCCATGGTGTCAGCTTCAACAACATTACTGGGGAGTTGGTTCCAGACCCTCACAATTCTCTGTGTAAAAAAGTGCCTATTTTCTGTTCTGAATGCCCCTTTATCTAATCTTCATGTGTGACCCCTGGTCTATACCTTTTAGAATTTTGAATGCTTGAATCAGATCGCCGCGTAGTCTTCTTTGTTCAAGACTGAATAGATTCAATTCTTTTAGCCTGTCTGCATACGACATGCCTTTTAAACCCGGGATAGTTCTGGTTGCTCTTCTTTGCACTCTTTCTAGAGCAGCAATATCCTTTTTGTAACAAGGTGACCAGAACTGAACACAATATTCTAGGTGAGGTCTTACTAATGCATTGTAAAGTTTTAACATTACTTCCCTTGATTTAAATTCAACACTTCTCACAATATATCCAAGCATCTTGTTGGCCTTTTTTTATAGCTTCCCCACATTGTCTAGATGAAGACATTTCTGAGTCAACATAAACTCCTAGGTCTTTTTCATAGATTCCTTCTTCAATTTCAGTATCTTCCATATGATATTTATAATGCACATTTGTATTGCCTGAGTGCAATACTTTACACTTTTCTCTATTAAATGTCATTTGCCATTTGTCTGCCCAGTTCTGAATGCTGTCTAGACCATTTTGAATGACCTTTGCTGCTGCAACTGTGTTTGCCACTCCTCCTATTTTTGTGTTGTCAGCAAATTTAACAAGTTTGCTTACAATACCGGAATCTAAATCATTAATGTAGATTAGGAATAGCAGAGGACCTACTACTGATCCCTGTGGTACTCCACTGGTTACCTCACTCCATTTTGAGGTTTCTCCTCTAATCAGTACTTTCTGTTTTCTACATGTTAACTACTTCCTAATCCACGTGCATGCATTTCCTTGAATCCCTACTGCGTTCAGTTTGAGAATTAATCTTTTATGCGGGACTTTGTCAAAAGCTGTCTGGAAATCTAAATAAACCATGTCGTATGCTTTGCAATTATCCATTGTCGATGTTGCATCCTCCAAAAAATCAAGCAGGTTAGTTAGACACGATCTCCCTTTCCTAAAACCATGCTGACTGTCTCCCAGGATATGGTTACCATATAGGTAATTTTCCATTTCAGATCTTATTATAGTTTCTATAAGTTTACATATAATAGAAGTCAGGTTTATTGGTCTGTAGTTACCTGGTTCGGTTTTGTCTCCCTTTTTGTGGATCGGTATTACGTTTGCAATTGTCCAGTCTGTTGGTACAACCCCTGTGTCAAAAGACTGTTGCATGATCTTGGTTAGCGGTTTGTAAATAACTTTTCATTTCTCTGAGTAGAGGCGGTACCTTGGCCATTAGCTTCCACTGCTCAGTAGTTCTAAAGTAGCATCTAAAGTAGCGGCATCAGACCTTTGTCAAATCAGAGTTTGACAAAACTGCAGTTACTGGCCACTTCAACTCAAGCAGACGGTCAAAACATATACTGTGTTCCATCTTGTTTGCACATCCTGTATTAACTTTAGTGGCGCATTTACTGTGTTCAGCATTACTGTTTGTTTTCTATTTAAAGCACTCGTTGCCAGCTCGCTTTTTTTAAAATGTGCAACCAGTCTTCTTGCTGTTCCCACTAATGTGTGTATGGCTCGAACATCCTCCAAACTGTTCTGAATGCATAGGTTTATACTGTGCCCTGCACACCGCACACTTGCCACGCCATTAAAAAGTGCCCCAGTATGACCATTTACCTGCGTAAATAAAGGCATTGCTCTGCAAATGTTTCAACAGGGAATTGCATAGCCCAGAGCAAGAGTCGCTATCAGATTTTTAAATGCAGCTCCCTCCACGGTGTATCAATATCCACTATCAGGTCTTATTTCTTTTGCTTTTGGCTCGATTTTCTTTCCACAATACGATGCCACTGTAGTAGTTATTTTGTTTTTTAGTACTCATTGTCATATTTCGTTGGATGGAGCCTCACTAAATGGTCCTGCAGGTTTGTGGTATTACTGGAGAAGCTCAGCAAAGTTTCACAAATGCCGCATTTTACCTTTCCATTTTGTTCTTTAGAAAAAAAAAAAATTCCAAAAACGTCTGACGGCATTAGTAATTTTTAAATGTTAAAATTTAACCATTGTTAATCACCGAAAAAGCGGACCACTGAAGGTCAGTCAAAATACAGTCCTTTTTCTCCTCAAAAGGGGAGAAAAGTACAAGGGTTGACGAGGGGGGAGACTGAAGTAAGTCACTCGCCTGCAGCAGCGACCGCAAGTGAAAATGTCTCTGCTGAAGACATGCAGTCAACCAGCAGCTGCGGAGCTATTTATGGAGTCAAAACTATTGCCAAAACTATCCAGCCATTGTTTGTCATTTCATTAATTGGTCAATTTGTCCAGCAATTCGTCCATAAATTTGTCAATTCATACAGTAATTCATAAACGTATTTGTTAATTCATCTAAATTCATTAATTAATTTGTCAATTCATTAATACAAAAAGCTGTACAGACCTGCAAATTTCCAATCAACCAGACTAACTTCCCTGCAAACTTCCCAACAAATAGACAAACTTCCACTGTCAATCTCGCACTGTGCCGAAAACACTGCAACCTTTCTAGCCAATGGGAGCACAAACTAATATTTTAACCAATGAAAATCCAGCCTCACTCAAAACTGCTTCAGTCAATAATATTGCAGTTTATTAGAAGGGCGTTTCAAAAGATATTCTATTTAACAAGATACTCGACTCCGCTGATTTTCAATGGAGACTTCCGTCTCACTGCGCGCAAAGCATTGTGGTATATACATTTCTAACAGATGTGACAGCAGTCGTCATGGAAACGAGTTCAGAACCTGAACACTGCGGATTTAAACATACATGAATGTGGACAGGTATATCGCACCTGTATCGGTACTGTACCAGTATTGAAAAGTCAGATAGGTCAGAAAGTGGTTTCGTACAGGTATATAGTCAATATCCCGAAACAAACTGTGCTAGTATCTTACCGATACAAGTGTGAACAGGGCTTTAGATGCACACTCATAAAACAAACAATATAAGCCTTATCAAATCACCAAATTCTAACCTATTACCCTATCATTAATTGCATTGTGTAATAAATTCATTTTGCAGCTTTCACATTGATTCAGCACCCCACATTGTTCTACTTTATTAGTGAAATGTAAAAATGCTCCTTCTTATAATGTGTAGTAAAAGACCAAATACGTGAATATGTAATGCAATATTGTTTAATACCAGACAACATAGTATTTTGTTATTGTTAAAATGACACAAAAAAAAATGTAGTAGTAAAACAAACACACAATAAACGCTATTTGTGTAGGTTAAAAATAAGAATTAACCAAAATCGGGTCTCTAAACCAAAAAAAAAAAAAACATTTACACTGATGCTAGTTTGTAAAATCAAGCAATTGTCATAATGACAAGCGCAGACGCACAACACTCATCACTTATGAGAATCTACCAAGATATTTTCTTTGTATTAACACTATATGACAAACTTACTGAACTATACAATAAAATATTAACGCTGAAAGATTTAATACCAGTTGTGTTAACCAACATATGACTAAAGCAATTAGATGTTAACAGGGTTATACCACTTTCCCAAATTGCGTCTATAAAAATAACTCGTCAGTAGTGCAATACCTCAATGTAACACTGTTTACATGTGCTCGGCTATACAAATCTAATGTTCCAAATCCACCCTCTTCTATTATTCACTTGCATTTAGAAAGTATATTTGCAGTTTTTAAATCTGCATTGCACGAGAGGTTACTCAGTACTACATGCAATAGAAAATTCATTAACAAGCAAGTAGAAAACACTGCAAAGCTCATAATAAAAGCATTCTGACATGTCGCCTTTTATCACTCTGATGATCTAAAGGGGAATTTTAATAAAACTGTACATTAAACATCGATATCTACTAAATGTCAGTATAGCTTTTTACGTTCTAATCTAAAACATCAAAAGACCAATTAAGGGTATTGTGCTGTGTAAAATTAAGGGTATATAAGCTGTGTAATAAAAATATTAAAAACGCTTTCCGCTGTAAACATCGTTTCTTAGTGATACATTAATCAATGTTAAAAAATACATTCTGCTGGTTATTGCCTTCATAGCATTAGTCGTGTGGTACAAATCAGTAAACATCATTTTACAACGTATTCTACAAATCAACACTTACCTGTTTTGACGGATCATTCTTCCTATGATCAGCGGACAGGTGATGTCTAAGGAGCAAGGCCCTTTTATAATTCCGGCTTCCCTTGGCCAGCTCATCATTACAGCTGCTCCCTGTGTTGTGACACCAAGAGCAGGCCATGAGACCCGTCTCTTGGCAAAAATGTAGCCAGGGGAACTCCTGTAGCCAGGAACCCTGAAACAGACAGTGCTTTTGGAGAAGGGTCTGAGGTCTCATCTCTAACCCCGATTTCCTGCCCACAGTTTCCTCCCCATCTACCCTGTTAGACCCTTCTCGATCGTCCTCCCCTAGTACTGTGTTACCGCTACCTGAACCGACCCCGTCTACATCATCTAAGCCATTCCCAGCTCCCCAGCTGCCTCCTTCCCCTTGACTATCATCGCCACCTTCTAAAGACAGCCTGCCGTCACCGCTTATGATGCCAACCCCTTCATCAACCCCATTCCCAGCTTCCCAATTGCCCCCTTCCGCCTCATCTTCTTCAGCTTCAGGCCCAGTGCTACCGCTGATCGATACCCCGTCCTCCACTCCCTCCAGCGCCGATATTTTTTCTTCCTGGTCCACTTCCTCGTCCTGTTCTGGTCTATTCCCGTTTAAATTCCGTTCTTGCCAGACCTGGGCCTCCCCGCTGTTACTGTTGCTACTGCTGATGCCACTGGCACTGCAGCCGGTTGCAGCTAATCCACCACCTCGGAAAGCCAGCGACCTGCGGTTTCTTTCTCCGGACATTTCCTAATAAATTAGAATCTACACTTTCTTTACAAATTCCCTTTAGACTAATATGTATATATTTAAAATTAATTATATATTTCTTATTCTGAATGTATTTTGTGTTTTGGACTCCTGGATAAAGTATGCAGGTTATGCGGAAATAAATAAAGGTTTTAAACGCATAATCAACTTCTGGGTTCTGCTCTCGGCGTCCGCGCAGGCCCTACAGAGGTCGAATGGCAACGACTTTCCCCAGAATGCAAAGCGGTCAGAGGGAGGGGGATGAGGGGGCTCGCCAAAAGGAAGACGAGGGTGCAGCTGACTGCACGGGGTCTTTGTGTTTATAGTTGAAGCTGCGTCCATTTCTCCGTGGTTTGTTTTTCCGTGTAAACTTAAAACTGAAGTGTAAGGCCTCACTCCCAGTTTTTGCCTTGGCTTTGATCCAAGCATCCATAACCAACGGAGTTTCCAAAGCATCCATGTAGCTGAACTACCTACCACTGTTTATGTGCTCAGTTAGTTGTGGAAGTACTTTTAAAAAACATGAGGCTCGCCCCCCAAAAAAGAAATTTACTTTATCAGGAATAACTACGGTATTACGTCAGAGGCAATAAAAACAAATTCAGTTTAAATAAAAACAATAAATAAACACAATTCAAATACAAGGATACATTAACTCTCTCTCTCTGTCTCTCTCTACATATGTGTGTGTGTGTGTCATTAAAAATAATAATAATAATAATGATCTTTTCCCCTCGCCAGGGGACCCCCAAATGGCAGTTTCTGTGAAAAGTTAAAAGGGTTAAGAGCAGGCCCACCGAGAGGGCGGCGCCCTGAAGAAGGGGGAACTTTTTTTTTAATATATATATTATATATAATATTTTAAAACAACTAGCACTGCTCAAGACCCTTTGCGTTCCCACCACCATATTAAAAAGAAAAACTCCAGTACTGCACACCGAGCCGATGTGCTTCTGTTGTGTAATGATTGTGTATCCAGGCGCTGTCAAACACTTCCTTTCACACAATGATTTGAACTTTCGCATTTCATATTTTACTACACCAAAAAGCTTAAAAACTTAAAAAAAACTAAAGTTGCACAATATACACCACAGTATGAATTATTATATTATTAAGATCTATAATTTGCTCAAAACAACGTGTTGCAGCAGTTTGTTAGAAAAATGGTATCGTGTAAAATAAATAAAGTACTTTCTTCAGCTGGTGGTAAACACAATCCGTTATATTGCTTAAAATACAAACATATTTACCAATACTGGCTATTACTTAAGCGCAGAGATGAGTGGTTTATTTTTGGCACGGGATAAATAAAATAGTGTATAGCAACACTATTAAAATTTAGTTTATGCCAAAAACTTATGTTATTTGATGTTAAGTATGCTTCCAATTAATGACTATTACACATGGAGTTTGTACAAAAAAATATCCACTTACCTAAAAAAAAGTTTGAATACTGTAAATAACTTAAACATAACTACTTTGAGAAAGAGTAAACTATCCTGCTGCAGATTTTAATTGAGATATTGAAACTTCTACGCGTCGTTGACAATTTCCTTCAAACCCATTATCAAAATACTGTATCGGCTGAAATGATCTTCCTCAGACACTGCTAAGATTCCAAGTGTCATTGTTTGGTTTAGAAGCTTGGTTTACACTACAGTATACTACAAAGTCGGATGAATGTACAGAGGGGGGAGGCGGCGACTGCCGGACATACCAATCCTTCCCCGGGGCCTATGACGGCTCTCGGCGGCCCTGCTTAAAAGAAAGTGTTCATGCTTCGAGACATCGAAAGTGCAGCGACTAGCCTGACAATGTAATGTTGTTGAATTAAACATTCTCTTTTTACTTGCCAAAAGCTGCAATGATACTATGTTTTAGAATTTAATTTGCATTTGTTGAAATTCAAAATTAACGATAGTGTTGTTTGGTTGTGAAGTGTTTGTACTGTTCATGATGTGTGGGTGTCGTGCTTGTGTTGTGGATTGTTGGTGATGCCGTAGGTGAGTGGGCGTGCTAGTTTTACGGCAGTGAGATACGATGCTTGAGTTAGAAAACACACAATAAAGCGTCCTGTTAGTTTATTGTAACACGTTGTTGGAGTTGTTTGTTTTTACAATACAACAGATGTGTGTTACAAAAAGCAAGAGAGAAAGGTATGTTTTACTAAACGGGCAAGCGCCCAGGCCGCGACGCCAGAGGGAGGCCCACACATATACATAAATAAAATTGGAAATATAATTAAATGTACTATTTCTGTGCCAGCTACCCCACTCAAGCAGCCTTAGGACTAGAAACGTTTCATTTTCACTCAACTCAACTAAACTGTAAGCGTGCAGTGCAGTGACATTTTCAGAGCTCCCCTTTTTTCTTATTTTTTTCCTCCTGTTCCCTTAGTCCCGCCTCTTTCTCACTTCCGTTCTCCCTAGGGCTTCGTAAAGCCGAAAGCTATTCTGATCTCAACATACACATTATACAAATGTATGAATTAAAGACATATACCGGTTGTTTTAATTAAAACATTTTTTTGTGTGTTTTACTATTTTCACATTGTACAGTAATGCGTTAAATGCAGCAGCATGATTTATTGTGAATTACCGGTAGACTAAAGTAATAAGAAATACGCTACAGACGGGTGAAATTCTGCCGGTACTCACTGGTACTCTGTATCAAAACTTATTTTGATGCTGGTACTGGGTACCGGGATTTATTTAATCTGCTTTTCCTCCAACGTGGATGCATTCCATTCACTCACACAGTACACTTGCTCAATGTTTCTCAAATGCGCTTTCATTCAAGACAGTTAGTTTGTGCTGCTTGCATTCTGTTTCCTCATACTGCTTCTGTTTCTGTTAGCTGCTATTGTATTGGCCACCATTAACGTCAGTATAATCACTGCATGTTGATTGGCCGAGCTTTCATTCTGATCAGATTTCATTTTGGCATGAGTCGCAAATCTGCGTCCATTACGCTTTGTGTCAGTGCTCATTCATTGATCAATGAGAGAAGACTTTAACAGTGCAGCGTGAAAACAGCGGTATGAAGTAAATAACATTATTCAGTAATAATTATTTTCTTTAGTGTGGCAGAGAAACACAACAGATCTGAAATATTCAAAACAAACATTTGCTGCACATAATTTGAAGGCAAAAATCCACATCAGTGTTCACCATAAATTACATAGTTGATAAATATTAGAAATAATCATCATAACACGTTTTGCCTTGCACCAATTTACCACTTTGCCAGAATTTACGTAAAATTTTCTAAAATGGCAAGTGATGTGTGGGACAGTAGGGATTAACAATAACATAAAAAACAGGATCAAAGTGCAGCTACAGATTTGGTAAGCAAGTCAGAATCATGATACAGGTGGAGGTGTGCTTCACGCTTTTCAAACACGGGCCCAACTTGCAAGGTACATGTTAAGCATAGTGATCAACGTTAGTATTTTCTGTTATGAGGATTGTAATAAACGAAAACCAAAACATGGTGTTTTTTCTTTGTACAATGCCCCCTTTTCTAAAACATTTTGAAGAGTTTGTTTAAGTTAAATGTGAGTTTTCACTTACATGCATATCTAAAATAAAAAGCAAAAGTAAACCACAGTAATGGCATTTAATCCTGTACTTTAGAGTGCTGTAATCTGTCAAGTGTCATTTAATCTGTAGTATTTTGTATTTAATTATATCCTGATGTAACTATCACTGACACTGTTATCTGCTCCGTTATTGAATCATATTTTGTCATATACTTGTACTTGCTAGAACCAAAGTCATTGTATTTTTATCTTGCTCTTATTTGTATTATTACTTGTACGGTGATTCTTGAAATGTATTTCTGTTTACGACTGTAAGTCGCCCTGGATAAGGGTGTCTGCTAAGAAAGAAAGAAATAATAATAATAATAATTAATAATAATAATAATAATAATAATAATAATAATAATAATAATAATAATAATAATATTACTGTATGAGTCTTTTGCCACTTTGTTTCTTGTGCAAAAACCACACTACCAGGGATAAAAAAAAGTCTACTTTTATACTGTTTCTGCCTGAAAAATATTTTTCTCGAATAGATCGTGGTAATTCATCTACACAGAACATATTATTGTAAAATAAGTAATAAGTACAAAATAAATACAAGAAACAGGGATATATGTTCTAATCCAAGGCTATTATTGTAGCATGGCCAGGTCCTGTTGTAGGTGAATACCCAGGGTCTGGAAAGTATGGGGATGATTTCAGAGAATACTATGGTGAAGTCAAGTACATCATTAGTAGCAGTAGTGCCTGTTACATAATAAATTTGAGGGGTATTTTAGCCCCCATTGTGCATTGTTGACTTAGACCTTTTTGTATCATTTTTTCATAGCAGTTTTTTTATACCATTTTTTATAACATCATCCCTTTTTTAGGATATCTTGAAACAAAACCCCTTCTCTGCAGCAGTTACTGCATAGTGTAATATTTATTAATGCTTGTCATTTAAAGTTTGACTTAAATGTTATATTACAGTACATGACAGTGATACAAGCAGAGGTTTTTATTATTATTATTATTATTATTATTATTATTATTATTATTATTATTATTATTATATTAGTTTTATTATTATGGAGAGGGGGCCTGTGGCAAGATGGCTTTGTGGTGACGTCAGACCAGGAAGAGAATTGACACACAGGATTGCGAGGTAAGCGCTGCTGTGTGTTTTATTAATAAATAAGCAAATAAAACAGTTGAACAAAACACTTCACAGAAACAAAAAGGCATGGTGGTCAAAACAAATAATAACTAAAACAAGCACGCATAGCAATTGTTTCTTTATATGCATTCTTTTTACCTCCTCTCTCTCTACTCCCGTTCTCCACTGCTGAACACGTCAACCATGTTCAGCCAAAGCTGCAGGTTTTCATATTGTGGCAGAGGGATTAACTGGCTATTAATTACCTTGTTTATCCCTCTGCCACATTCTGCATAGGGTTTCTCATATGCTTAGTCAACAGCCAGTTTGTCAATAATCACTCACTGTTGAAAATGAAGAATCACGTGACCTGTTGGTAGTGATGGCAGCTTCACCTATTTTCTTTATTATTCAAGTTAAATCTCTGTATCTTGCCTAACTTGTCTTATTCAACTTCTGAAACGTTGTGCAATGCCAGATAATCAGATGAAAAGGTACTCAGCCCAGCTCTCATCACCAAGTAAGGGTGAAAAAAGTAAGTTGGACTCTGACACGGCCGCCATTAGAATAGGCACTATTTTGAGCATCACCTCACTCGACTTGAAGAAATGGGGCAGATCACTGAATCCAAACTGACCTCCATAGAAACGCAGTTTTCGGCCTTCTCTCTTCAGTTCAAGACTTTTAAAAATGAATTAGATGCTATAGATTTTTTGACTAAATCTATTCCACTGTGGCTCCCAAATCTGTCGAACAGGAATATTGAAATTATGAGAGCACATCGTATTTAGTGACAGATCCAAGGCAAATGACAGGCCCCGTAGACTATTTTTCAATCTCTTATGGTATACAGACCGCCAGGCCGTACTACAAGCAGCCAGAAAGAACACCCCTCGGATCCTGGACAGAAGTCTTACATTTTATCCAGACTATAGTTATATTACAGTGCAGTGTCGCAGGGACTTCTCTCAGCACCTCAGTGCAGCTCGATCCCAAGGCCTGCAAGCTTTCCTGCTTTACCCTGCTACCCTGAAAGTCATCCACAACTCGGAGCCACGTCTGTTCCAGTCACCAGCCGATGCTCAGCAGTTCCTGGATACCCTTGGAGTTTCTCCCACACGAGATCCATCTCCTTGTTGTTGGGATGGAGTGCAATGAGTTTGGGAAGAGGATTTCAGCTCGGCGCCTGGGACTAGATTAATTCCTGCCCTGAATCTGCTCTCTTGGCCGTCATCTGCTCTCGGCATGGGGATCCTGCTTTCTATGATCTCATCTGCACGCTGTTTTTTGCAGGACTATTACTTATTCGTGTTGCTTCTTTCCACAGACTTCAGTTGTGGAAAACAAACTACTTTATAACTTTATCTACTATTATTATTACTTTTTCTTCACTTAATATGTCAACGTATTAGCTATATATACATATCTATATTTTTCATTTTCTCTTTTACGCTAACTCATTGTTAACTTGAGCACTCTTTGCTTAAGCTAATTATTATTTCTTCAAAATTATAGTTTATTCTTGCTCTCCTCGGTACCATTATTATTATTTGCTATTATAATTGCGCTATATCTGGGTGTTCTTTCTTTATTTCATTGTTGTGTTTTCTTCTTCCTTATTCTGGTTTATATGTTATGACCGTAATAGGTGTGTGAAGTTGGCGATCCTTGAATTTTTTTTTTTTTCTCCTATCACGTATCTATAGTATATGTAATATTTGGCAAGGGGAGGTGGAGGGGGGAAGGGTATTTTTGCCCTATACCATCAGTGCCACGAGAGTTTATCTGGGGAGGGGGCGCCGGGTCTGTTCTTATCTGGGCCCATGTTCTGGGTTTTGTGATGAAGCTGGGAGAGTGGCATATTTAAAAACTATTATCTCAGGGAAAAAAAATGTTTTTGTTTCAGTTTATGCTCCGACGACGTTTGATGGAGGATTTATTTGTTTATTGACTAAATTACTGCTAGAATTGTCTGACATTTGTTTAATCTTTGGTGGTTACATGAATGCGGTTTACAAAAAGGGAGTTCTCAGCATTTAGCATCATCTGCTTTACAGAGGCTAGTTAGCGATTTAGGGCTGGTAGATGTCTGGCATGTAGTTAATCCCTCTACTAGAGAATTGACATTTTTTTCACCAAAACACAAATCCTTTTCTAGGATCGATTATATATTCACGTCAAGGACCCTTTGCTCTGAAGTACATATCGCAGAGCTGTTGCCTATTTCATTATCAGATCATCATGCAAACTTCTCTAAATTTGTATTATCTGATACCCCCAACTAGAGCCCCATGCTGGCGTTTTAATACCACGTTATTACAAAATGAATCCTTCTGGACGATGTTTCACTCCAAATTAGAGGAGTTCCTTAGTTTTAATCGTGGTTCCATTGATGATCCCCGTATTTTATGGGACTCAGTTAAGGGATTTATCAAAGACAATTCCACTTTATTTGCCTCAAAACTTAGCAAATCACGGCTTAATAAAATCAATGAATTGGAAACTAAATTGGCACTTTTAGAACATGATCAACAAAGCT
The DNA here is from genome assembly GCF_902713425.1 of Acipenser ruthenus. Classification (NCBI taxonomy): domain Eukaryota; kingdom Metazoa; phylum Chordata; class Actinopteri; order Acipenseriformes; family Acipenseridae; genus Acipenser; species Acipenser ruthenus. Next base: position 51,758,869 of record NC_081191.1, on the reverse strand, counting down.
CTTTTTCTGAAACTAGTGCAGTTGAACTTAATCTTACAAGAAAAGAACTGAATCTATTACTCAGACAGCGTGCAGAATTTCTTATCCATAGGGCCAGACAACACTATTACTTTAATAGTAGCAGAGCCAGTCATTTGCTTGCTCTAAGGCTACGCAATAATGAGCGCTTCACTGACATTTTAGCAGTTAAATCTACCCAGGGAGATATATTGTCAGACCCTTCTCAAATAAACTCTGCGTTCCGTTCCTTTTCTTCTAACCTATACAGCTCTGATACCTGCTATGATAAGGAAAAACGTCAGCAATTTCTCAGAAACCTCCAATTCCCACGGCTCTCGGCTGATGATTCAGCAGTGTTCAGACAGCCATTATCCTAAGTGGAGCTAAAAGATGCGGTGCAGGACACAAGAAAGGAGAAGTCACCTTCTATTCCACCTGAATTTGTTCTTACATTTTGGTCTCAGTTGGGCCTCCTCTTACTAGACATGATGCAAACTGCTATTGAAAAAGGTTCATTTCGAAGAGATGTAAATACTGCTATCATATCTTTATTACTGAAAAAAGATAAAGATCCCACATCTTGTGCAAGTTATCATCCCCTATCACTGATAAACTCGGACGCTAAACTGTATGCTAAAGTGCTCTTCCCAATTCGCTATTACATAAGAACATAAGAAGAACATAAGAAAGTTTACAAACGAGAGGAGGCCATTCAGCCCATCTTGCTTGTTTGGTTTTAGTAGCTTATTGATCCCAGAATCTCATCAAGCAGCTTCTTGAAGGATCCCAGGGTGTCAGCTTCAGCAACATTACTGGGGACTTGGTTCCAGACCCTCAAAATTCTCTGTGTAAAAAAGTGCCTCCTATTTTCTTTTCTGAATGCCCCTTTATCTAATCTCCATTTGTGACCCCTGGTCCTTGTTTCTTTTTTCAGGTCAAAAAAGTCCCCTGGGTCGACATTGTCTATACATTTTAGGATTTTGAATGTTTGAATCAGATCACCACGTAGTCTTCTTTGTTCAAGACTGAATAGATTCAATTCTTTTAGCCTGTCTGCATACGACATGCCTTTTAAACCTGGGATAATTCTGGTTGCTCTTCTTTGCACTCTTTCTAGAGCAGCAATATCCTTTTTGTAACGAAGTGACCAGAACTGAACACAATATTCTAGGTGAGGTCTTACTAATGCATTGTAAAGTTTTAACATTACTTCCCTTGATTTAAATTCAACACTTCTCACAATATATCCGAGCATCTTGTTGGCCTTTTTTTATAGCTTCCCCACATTGTCTAGATGAAGACATTTCTGAGTCAACAAAACTCCTAGGTCTTTTTCATAGATCCCTTCTTCAATTTCAGTATCTCCCATATGATATTTATAATGCACATTTTTATTGCCTGCATGCAATACTTTACACTCTTCTCTATTAAATGTCATTTGCCATGTGTCTGCCCAGTTCTGAATGCTGTCTAGATCATTTTGAATGACCTTTGCTGCTGCAACATTATGAGAGGCTCCCGTCAAAGGCTGTCCGCTTTCCCCTCTATTATTCCCTCTTTCACTCATATCTACCCCTATCACTGTTAATTCCACTCGGCATCACATTTCGTTAAAATCAGACGATGTGTTTATATGTTGAAAATGTTTCTCAATCGCTCCCCCACCTATTAACAACTTTTGACGATTTTGGTTTATTATCAGGTTATAAAATTAATTGGTCTAAGTCTACCTTAATGCCCTTGAACGCTGCGATGGGGAGAATTGTCTTGCCCCCAAGCATACCAGTGGTTAAGCACTTTAAATATCTTGGTGTAGAGATTTACCCCTCCTTACATTCAATCACATTGAATAACTTTAATCGGGTGGAGGCAGACTTAAACAGATGGATGCACCTCCCTAACTCGTTACAAGCTCGTATCTCTATAATAAAAATGAACATACTTCCTCGCATCAATTTTGTCAGTTTGCTTCCACTCTCTCCCCCCCAATAGGTTACTGGGATAATTTGCACAATATGATTTCCAAATTTATATGGAAAGGTAAGCGTCCACATATTAAGTTCTCTACTCTGCAATGTTAGAAATCCATAGGAGGTTTAGCATTACCTAATTTTAAATTTTATTTTTGGGCACTTGTATTGCGACCGCTAACACTATGGTTTGTTCCTAATACCCCTGTTTCATGGCGATCTCTAGAGGAGAATCTGGTATTTCCAAATAGGCTTCAAGATCTGATATACACAGGTATCCCTCTCAGACAGTGCAGATTATGTTTTGGCCCCATAAATACACATTTAATTACTGTTTGGCGCTGTAACAGGGGAGATCTGGACTGACTATCTGACACATGCGTGGGACTGCAGGTAGAGGGCAGCAGTCTCGTAGGATCCGCCAGTAGGTCATGACGATGACACGGAGAGATGGGGAAGAGGGTGTGTGTGCTTTCCCTCTCTCTGAGGGGCGGGCCTTGGGAGACTGCTCAGCCCATAAGAACTGCGCTTGGTTGTGCACTCGGGTGGCCGTGTTCGGGGAAATACAGTGGCGCTGAAGAGTGAAACAAGGATCAGGCGAGCCCGGCTGAGGAGACAGCCTTCCTTAAAAACTAATTTACAAAGTAAAATATATAATTATGTACCCGAGGGGACGTGTATAGATATATAGGGAACCCTGGCCAACCCCAGTGTATAGGGACAACTGAGTGTAGGACGGAGACCCATGCTGACTGGCTTAGCGGCAGTAGGGGCACTGCATAAGCAGCACTTTTGTTTGTAGTTTTATTAATGTGTTTTATTTTCCCTTTTTCTTTCGTCTTCTGTTTTCATTATTATTTCTGAGCACTTGTAGGTGCACGGAATGGTATACCTGTATTGGTAACCCCATGGTCCTGTTTTACTGTCGCAGTATACAGGCCACGGACAACAGCGCCCTCTACGGGCTAAAATAAATAAAAAGAAAATAAATAAATCTGGGCACCTGTGCGGTGTCTGCAAATAAAATCTTCTGTCTCCCGTGTCAGTGAATACCCCCACCCTTCCACACGTGGTATCAGATTGGGATTCACTGGCACTGCCCAACCCAAGCAGTGCAATATCCAAGGGAGTCAGAATGGACCCGTAGCAATTCACCGCAATGATGGACCTCCTGCACCAAACCCTGACTGAAATCGGGCAGGGGAGTGTAAGAGCTGCTGCGCCCGACCCAATGCTACAGCAGCCAACAAAAAAGACGGCAGAGGATCGGCCGGACGCTTACCTGGAGGTGTTCGAGGCGATGGCGATCTCTGCCGGATGGGCCCCGAGAGCATTGGGCTAGCCACCTCCTGCCACAGCTGACGGGGGAGACGCAGGCAGGCCGCGAACACCCTGGATCCGGTGGCAAGGATGGAGTACCTCACATTAAAAGCTGCCATCCTCAACGGTGTGGGTGCTACTCCAGAGGGATACCGCCCCAAATTCCAGGAGGAGAGCTTCTCTGCAGGGGAACACCCCAGAGCCATCGCACACTGATTGCAGGATTACACCTGGGGATGGCTGAACCCAGGAGCCACCACCACTGCCAGGCTGGTGGAGGTAGTTGTGGTCGAGCAGTTCCTGCAGTGCTTGGCTGCGGAACTGTGGGTATGGGTGCAATGGCAGGCACCCGCCACCCTAGAGTTGGCGATCCAACTGGCAGAGCAGTACCAGGTAGCGGAACCAACGCCCACTAAGCTGCCTGGAAACCACACTACACCAGCATCACCCCCTGTACTGGCCCCAGGGAGGGCGAAGGGACTAGGGGGGAGGGGTAGCAAGGTCTTTGGACAGAGTATGGCGGTGGGAGCTCCCGGCCCGAGAACTGGGGTGGGGGTCACCCACAGGCTGCTGCGGTGTTGGACCGGGGCCTCACGCGGCCACCCTACTGTCGAGCCCGCTTTGATGGTTCCTGTGTTTCAACCTCCTGCTGAAGCTTCCTGGTGAGAAACCAGTTCACTGATGTGTGGAACAAGCTGGGAGGTGAGCCACATCGACCGGGATTGCCCCGGTATGGGATGTGACGTCATTCGACCAGGTAAGACTGTTCCATTCCATCAGTCACTCCAGCAGACGGGTTTTGTGATTCCTGTGTCAGTGGATGATACACAAACCCAGGCTCTCTTAGATTCAGGGTGTAGTCAGTCCCTGATACAAGAGAGCTTAATCTCACTGGTGCAAAAGCAAATAACGGGACAGGTGCATATAAAATGTATTCATGGGGATGTGCGCACTTATCCCAAAGTGTATGAAAATCTGAAAATTGGCCAGCAGGTGACTTGAGTACAATTGGGTTTGTGTCCTCGATTGCCGGTACTGGTAGTTCTGGGACGGGACTGCAAGCAGTTTAAAGATTGGCTGGCTGCTATGACGGCCTCGTCCTCCTTATTGGCTAAGAAAGATTGGCGAGATCTTTCCCTTTTGTGACCCGGATTGCTATTGCCACAGATTTAGACCCCGCAAAACTAAACGGGAACGCCCGGCCGCTAACAATGAGGGCTGGCAATGGAGGGAGTCCGAGAAGTTTCAGGTGGGGGCGATTGGTGAAAAGACTGGGTGGGAGACCGCGGAGTCAGCACAGGGGTCTGGCTCGGCTGCCTCCGCTCAGGACCGACCTGATCCCGAGCTGGAAGCCATGGGAGCTGATTTTTTAGCTCGTTCCCGTGACTTCCAACTTGAGCAAGGGGGTGACGACTTGCTGGGCAGGCTCTTTTACCAAGCAGCTGTGGTTAATGGTCGTGTGGTCGAGCCCAGACGCACCGCCACGTACCCTCACTTTGATAGAGACCTTTTGTACCGTGTTGAAAAATGACCCCAGACGGGGGATGTGCGTCACCAGTTGCTCATTCCTCAGCCCTTTAAGGAGGATTTGTTGCAGCTTGCTCACGCTTTTCCCCTGTCTGGTCATTTGGGAAGGGACAAGACTAAAGAGAGGCTCGTGACACGGTTCTATTGGCTGGGGTTGGATGGTGACATCAGAAGTTTTTGTGAACGATGTGGGGAGTGTCAGAAAGCTAGCCCTAGAGCCGTCCCACAAGCTCCCCTGGTGCCATTGCCCCTAGTGGAAGCTCCGTTTGAGCATATTGGAGTAGATATAGTGGGACCGCTAAAAAGGAGTGCGGCAGGATACACACACCTATTGGTCATTTTGGATTATGCTACGCGTTATCCAGAGGCCATTCCCCTTCGATCTGCGTCTGCTAAATCTGTTGCCAATAAGCTTGTGAAGGTTTTCTCCCGGGTGGGGATCCCCAAGGAAATACTGACCGACCAAGACACCAACTTTATATCCCAGCTAGTATGCGGAACATGTCAACTTTTGGGGATTAAGACCATTAGGACCTCGGTTTTTCACCCCCAGACTGATGGTCTTGTGGAGCGTTTTAATAAGACCCTCAAAAACATGTTGCACAGATTTATAAACAGTGACATGCGCTACTGGGACCAGCTGATTCCGCCCCTTCTCTTTGCTATCAGAGAGGTACCTCAGGCTTCTACAGGCTTTTCACCATTCGAGCTGCTGTATGGGCGGAGACCCTGGGGTGTGCTCGATCTGGTCAGAGAGATGTGGGAGGAGCAGCAGGACAATTTGACCAATACTGTCCGGTATGTGTTGGACCTGCGCAAACTTCTTGAGTCTGTGAGAAAATGGGCGCATGACAATTTGCAATAGGCTCAGCACAGACAGGAGACCCAATATAACAGGGGGGCCTGGTTGCGCACGTTTCAGCAGGGGGATAAGTTGCTTCTATTGTTACCCAAACGCCGGGTTGTGATGGTGGATTATGAAATCTGCCAGCCAGAGCGACGGAGAGAAAAGCACATTTACCATGTAAATCTGTTGATGCCTTGGTTACAGCAGGAGGCTTTGTTAGTGGCACAAGCAGATGACGTCACCGACCTGGGACCTGATCTTTCTGTGTTGGCGAAACAGGGGTCGGTACAGATTGCAGATAATCTGACACCAACACAGAAATGTCAGACAGGGTGCTGGTAGCGGAATTTCCTGATGTGTTTTCTCCCTTTCCGGGGCAGACTTGAGTAGCCCACGATCACATTGAGATTAAGCCGGGGATGCTAGTTCGCTAGAGGCCGTACCGCATACCTGGATAAGGGCGTCTGCTAAGAAATAAATAATAATAATAATAATAATAATAAAAGGCAGGTAGTAAAGGCGGAGATTGACGAGATGCTCAGACTGGGTGTAATATAGAGGAGTCCCAAAGTGACTGGAACAGTCAGATTGTTTTAGTGGATAAGTCGGACGGGTGAACTCGATTTTGCATTGACTTCAGGCGAGTTAATGAAAAATCGAAGTTTGACGCTTATCCCATGCCCCGGGTAGATGAGTTGCTGGAGTGTCTTGGCACGTCTCATTTTATGATGAGACTGGATTTAATGAAGGGGTACTGGGGTACCCCTGATCCCAGAATCCAGAGAGAGGACGGCGTTTGACTCCCTTCGGGTTGTACCAATTTAGGACCATGCCCTTTGGGTTGCACGGAGCACCAGCCACTTTCCATCGGATGATGGATCGCGTTTTGTGGCCCCATCAGCAGTACGCCGCTGCTTTCATAGATGACGTGGTTATCCACAGTGAGGATTGGCTGAGTCACCTGGGTAAAGTAGCAGCGGGACTGCAATCCTTGCGGGAGGCTGGGCTAACTGCTAACCCAAGGAAATGTGCCATTGGGAAGAGTGAGTCGGAGTATTTGGGGTATCGAGTAGGGAGCGGCCAGATCAGACCACTGATTGCTAAGGTGAAAGCCTTGGCTGACTGGCCGGTCCCTACAACCAAAACCCAGGTGCTCTCTTTCTTGGGACTAGTGGGCTATTACAGGAAGTTCATCCCGAGCTTCGCCACGCTCGCTGCTCCTTTGACAGACCTCACCAGGAAGGCTGCCCCAAATACGGTTCAGTGGACGGAGCTGTGCCAGAGAGCCTTTCTCGCTTTGAAGCGAAGGCTGTGTAGCAAGCTAGTACTATGCAGTCCTGATTTTAGTAGGAGGTTCACCCTGCAGACGGATGCGTCAGAGAAGGTCTCGGGGCAGTGTTGTCTCAGGTGGTGCAGGGAAGCGAGCACCCGGTCCTGTACATCAGCAGGAAGCTCCTTCCCCAGGAGAAAAACTATAGTACCATCGAGAAGGAGTAATAGAATATTCCTTGTTCTTCTTTGGTGCTTTTACTAAGTGATGATTCATCCCTTGACCTTTCACTGCAGCAGAAACGTATCTGGTTGGCTGGCCTCACAGCAGCTAAGAAGATGATAGCTCTGCGCTGGCAACCCTCATATTCCCTTCCTTGGCAGCGATGGATCCTCTCTTTTCTAGACGTTATATATTTAGAACTTTCTACAGCTCGGGTCCATCGCGCTAGGGAGGGGACTGTAGAGACCTGGAGAGCTGCTGCAGAATCTATTAGATTTGTTCTGAACCCGACTCCAGCTATCACTGACTGAATTAGGCTTTGAGGTCCTTTGAGGGGAGGGGTGGGAGGGGGTTGTAGCCACTGGTTGGTGGGTGGTTGGGAGGGAGGGAGGGGAGAACGAAAAAAGGAAAAAAAAAAAAACTGTTTTATATTATTATTATTATTATTATTTATTTCTTAGCAGACGCCCTTATCCAGGGCGACTTACAATCGTAAGCAAATACATTTCAAGTGTTACAATACAAGTAATACAATAAGAGCAAAAATACAATAACTTTTGTTCAAGCAAAGTACAAGTGTGTCAAACCACAATTCAATAATACAGCAGATAATAGTGATAGTGACATCAGGATATGATTAAATAGTGATAGTTACATCAGGATATGATTAAATACAAAGTACTACAGGTTAAACACTTGGCAGATTACAGTATTCTGAAGTACAGGATTAAATGCAGTAAAATAGGGGGCAGATAAGAGCAAAATAAAGCACATTTACATGAAGGGTGATAGTGTCCCAGGATACAAACAGAGGAGTTCTACAGGTGCTGTTTGAAGAGGTGAGTCTTAAGGAGGCACCGGAATGTGGTCAGGGACTGGGCAGTCCTGACATCTGTAGGAAGGTCATTCCACCACTGCGGAGCAAGGGTGGAGAAGGAGCGGGCTCTGGAGGCAGGGGAGCGTAGCGGAGGTAGAGCTAGTCTTCTAGTGCAGGCGGAGCGGAGAGGTCGAGTGGGGGTGTAGGGAGAGATGAGGGTCTGGAGGTGCAGTCTGGTCAAGGCATCTGTAGGCTAGTACAAGAGTCTTGAACTGGATGCGAGCGGTGATCGGGAGCCAGTGGAGCGAGCGGAGTAGTGGAGTAGCATGGGCGAAGCGAGGCAGAGAGAACACCAGGCGGGCAGCAGAGTTCTGGATGAGCTGGAGCGGACGGGTGGCGGACGCAGGGAGGCCAGCCAGGAGGGAGTTGCAGTAGTCTAGGCGGGAGAGTACCAGGGCCTGGACCAGGAGCTGGGTAGCATAGTTGGTGAGGAAGGGTCGGATTCTTCGGATGTTGCTCAGGAAGAATCGGCAAGTGCGTGCCAGAGTGGAGATGTGCTGGGAATAAGAGAGGCAGGGGTCCAGGGTGACTCCAAGGTTCTTAGCTGAGGAAGAGGGAGAGAGTGTGGTAGATTCTAGAGGAGCAGAGATAGAGAGATCAGAGGAGGGGGAGGAGGAGGGAAAGAAAAGGAGGTCAGATTTAGAGAGGTTGAGTTTGAGGTGATGCGAGTGCATCCAGGAGGAAATAGCAGACAGACAGGTAGAGATACGGGAGGAGATGGTGGAGTCAGAGGTGGGGAAGGAGAGGAAAATCTGAGCATCATCAGCATAGAAATGGTATGAGAAACCATAGGATGCGATGAGGGGGCCCAGGGAGCGGGTGTAGAGAGAGAACAGGAGAGGACCCAAGACTGACCCTTGGGGGACTCCAGTTAAGAGAGGGTGAGGTGTGGAGGTTGCTCCACGCCAGGTTACCTGGTAAGTACGGTTGGAGAGGTAGGAGGAGAACCAGGCCAGAGCAGTGCCAGAGATCCCCAGGTCAGCAAGAGATGATAGTAGAATAGAGTGATCAACAGTGTCAAAGGCAGCAGAGAGGTCGAGGAGAATTAGGACAGAGGAGAGAGAGGCAGCTCGGGCACACTTAAGTGAGTTGGTCACAGACAGGAGGGCGGTTTCAGTGGAGTGGGCAGAGCGGAAGCCAGATTGGAGAGGGTCAAGCAGAGAGTGGTTGGACAGGAAAGCAGAGAGCTGGCGGTGTACAGTCCGCTCGAGGGTTTTGGAGAGGAAGAGTAGGAGGGAGACAGGATGGTAGCTCTGGAGGGAGGTGGGGTCGAGGGTAGGTTTATTGAGGAGGGGAGTGATAGAGGCTTTTTTGAAGGCAGAGGGAAAGATACCAGAAAGTAGAGAGGTGTTGAGGAGGGAGGAGATGAAGGGGAGTAGAGTAGGAGCAGCAGCTTGAAAGAGGTGAGTGGGGAGGGGGTCCAAGGCACACGTGGTGGGTTTGTGACCCTGGAGCAGGGAGGAGAGGTCAGAGTCTGAGAGGGGCAAGAAGGTGGAGAAGGAGGGCGAGTTAGTAGGGGATGTAGTGGGTGTAGGGGTTGGAGCAGGAGGGGGTGCGGGGGAGGGAGAGGTGAGATTTTAGAAGAGAAGAAGGAGGCAAAGTCATTAACGGAGATAGAGGGAGGAGGAGGGGGGAGGGTTTAGGAGGGAGGAGAAGGTAGAGAATAGTTTACGTGGGTTGTTAGTGGAGGCTTGGATTACAGATTGGATTACAGATTGGAAATAAGCACATTTAGCAGAGGAGAGAGTAGAGGAGAAGGAGGAGAGGAGAGTGCGGTAAAGGTCTAGGGCAGCAGGGAGTTTGGTTCTCTTCCATTTCTTTTCAGCAGATCGCAGTGTGATTCTTGCCGAGCGGACAGCAGAGGAGAGCCAGGGATGGGGAGGGGAGGGGCGAGCAGGTCGGGAGGTGAGGGGACAGAGGGAGTCGAGGGAGGAGGTGAATAAGGAGAAGAGGGTGGAGGTAGCAGAGTCTACGGAGAGTTGTGAAAAGGAGTCGATAGGAGGGAGGTGAGAGAGAGCAGTGGAGGCAAGGACAGAGGGGGAGAGAGAGCGGAGGTTATGGCGAGGTGATAGTGGGGGTAGGAGGAGCAGGGAGAGGGTGGAGAGACAGAGAAAAAGAGATGAAATAGTGATCAGAGAAGTCCAGGGGGGTGACAGAGAGGGTGGAGGGGCAGCAGGCCCTGGAGAAGGTGAGGTCCAGTTGACGGCCAGCTTTGTGGGTAGGAGGGGACGGAGAGAGACAGAAGTCGAAGGAGTGAAGGAGAGGGAGGAATCCAGCAGAGTGGCTGGGGTTGGAGAGATGGATGTTGAAGTCACCCAACAGGACAGTCGGGGTAGACAGAGAGGGGAGGGAGGAGAGTAGATAGTTGAGTTCATCCAGAAAGTGAGTGAGAGGCCCAGGGGGGCGGTACAGAACAATGAGCAGGAGTTGACAGGGAGAGGTTAGTTGGACTGCATGAAATTCAAAGGTATTGACAGAGTGAGGTGAGATCGGAGGGGACAGGAAAGAGTAAGGAGGGAGAGAGAAGACCCGTCCCACCTCCCCATCCAGTGAGACGCGGGGTATGGGACAGGACGTAGAGAGAGGACAGGACAGCAGGAGTAACAGTGTTATCAGGGGACAGCCAGGTTTCAGTGAGAGCAAGGAAATCGAGCGAGAGGTGGGAGGCAAAGGCAGAGATGAAATCAGCTTTGTTAGCAGAAGAGTGACAGTTCCAGAGTGCATCAGAGAGTGGGCGGGAGGGGGGGAGAGGCAGAGAAATGAGGTTAGAGGGGTTGGAGGAGCAGCAGCGGAGGGAGGGCAGAGGACGAGGACGGGAGGACAGAACAGGAATGTGAGAGACAGTCATAGCAGGACAAGCAAGACAAAAGGCACAGTAGGAGCAGTAGGGTGGAGGGTACAGACTTGACTAGTAGATAGCTTCTTCTAGAGGCCCGTCAGGTTCGGATCTAGTCGAACAGCGTCTCAGCGCAGGCCTCCCCTCGCTGGACTCCCACAGCTAGACTCCCGGCTCTTTTGTTGAGGCTCTTCTGTTTGCTGGTGCTTCGTGCTGGCGCCGAAATAAGCTGCTTGATTAAATGTTACACCTGCTTGGCAAAAGAACCAACTAAACTGTGTGGAAACCAATCAAATAGCAAAATCAAATGCTAATCAATTTAGCCACTCACCTGGTACTACTCACACACTAACTCAGCCAATTCAAACACCACCTTACAATGTCACCAAATGTAGTAAGTTAAAATTACTAGAAGCAGGAACTAATCTATCTGCCTCTGTCCCTGACATGTTTTACTGTCAATAAAAAACATTTGAAAAAAATCCAGGCTGTAAACAATAACAATAAAGATGGTGTGTTTTTAAATACACAAAACAGTGCATTTAAATAATAATAATACAACAAATACAAAATAATACATATGCACAGGGGCGGGGTGTACCCCGTCACATACAGTGCCTTGCGAAAGTATTCGGCCCCCTTGAACTTTGCGACCTTTTGCCACATTTCAGGCTTCAAAACATAAAGATATGAAACTGTAATTTTTTGTGAAGAATCAACAACAAGTGGGACACAATCATGAAGTGGAACGAAATTTATTGGATATTTCAAACTTTTTTAACAAATAAAAAACTGAAAAATTGGGCGTGCAAAATTATTCAGCCCCTTTACTTTCAGTGCAGCAAACTCTCTCCAGAAGTTCAGTGAGGATCTCTGAATGATCCAATGTTGACCTAAATGACTAATGATGATAAATAGAATCCACCTGTGTGTAATCAAGTCTCCGTATAAATGCACCTGCACTGTGATAGTCTCAGAGGTCCGTTTAAAGCGCAGAGAGCATCATGAAGAACAAGGAACACACCAGGCAGGTCCGAGATACTGTTGTGGAGAAGTTTAAAGCTGGATTTGGGTACAAAAAGATTTCCCAAGCTTTAAACATCCCAAGGAGCACTGTGCAAGCGATAATATTGAAATGGAAGGAGTATCAGACCACTGCAAATCTACCAAGACCTGGCCGTCCCTCTAAACTTTCAGCTCATACAAGGAGAAGACTGATCAGAGATGCAGCCAAGAGGCCCATGATCACTCTGGATGAACTGCAGAGATCTACAGCTGAGGTGGGAGACTCTGTCCATAGGACAACAATCAGTCGTATACTGCACAAATCTGGCCTTTATGGAAGAGTGGCAAGAAGAAAGCCATTTCTTAAAGATATCCATAAAAAGTGTCGTTTACAGTTTGCCACAAGCCACCTGGGAGACACACCAAACATGTGGAAGAAGGTGCTCTGGTCAGATGAAACCAAAATCGAACTTTTTGGCAACAATGCAAAACGTTATGTTTTGGCGTAAAAGCAACACAGCTCATCACCCTGAACACACCATCCCCACTGTCAAACATGGTGGTGGCAGCATCATGGTTTGGGCCTGCTTTTCTTCAGCAGGGACAGGGAAGATGGTTAAAATTGATGGGAAGATGGATGGAGCCAAATACAGGACCATTCTGGAAGAAAACCTGATGGAGTCTGCAAAAGACCTGAGACTGGGACGGAGATTTGTCTTCCAACAAGACAATGATCCAAAACATAAAGCAAAATCTACAATGGAATGGTTCACAAATAAACATATCCAGGTGTTAGAATGGCCAAGTCAAAGTCCAGACCTGAATCCAATCGAGAATCTGTGGAAAGAACTGAAAACTGCTGTTCACAAATGCTCTCCATCCAACCTCACTGAGCTCGAGCTGTTTTGCAAGGAGGAATGGGCAAAAATTTCAGTCTCTCGATGTGCAAAACTGATAGAGACATACCCCAAGCGACTTACAGCTGTAATCGCAGCAAAAGGTGGTGCTACAAAGTATTAACTTAAGGGGGCTGAATAATTTTGCACGCCCAATTTTTCAGTTTTTTATTTGTTAAAAAAGTTTGAAATATCCAATAAATTTCGTTCCACTTCATGATTGTGTCCCACTTGTTGATTCTTCACAAAAAATTACAGTTTCATATCTTTATGTTTGAAGCCTGAAATGTGGCAAAAGGTCGCAAAGTTCAAGGGGGCCGAATACTTTCGCAAGGCACTGTATCTACCTCCCCCCTTAAAAGCCCAAAAGTCTTAGTCAGGGTCCTGGGCCAAGCACGGAGGCATCAATGGGCCCACGGGCGGCAATATTGTCAGCAGAAATGATGACCTTGGTGAGGCTGGCTCCTCCATCCAGGGCAATCCTGTCAGCGGAACTGCTGACAGTAGGGCAAGGTCCTCCTCCAGTGGCAAGGCAAGGACAACGCTGGCAACAGCAATGCAGACAGCAAAATTCATCAGGCTCCTCCAGCCGGGGCAATCCTGGCAGTGGCAATGCTGACAATGGCAAGGCTGTCACCGGAAATGCTGACAGTGGAGCGAGGTCCTCCTCTCGTGGCACCGCTGGCAGCGGAAAGGCTGCCAGTGGCAATGCTGTCAGCAGAAATGCTGACAGCGGAGCGGGGTCCTCCTCCAGTGGCAATGCTGTCAGTGGATATGCTGACAGCGCCATGGCTGGCTCCTCCAGCAAAGGCAGGTGTGGCAGTGAACATGCTGCCAGTGGCAACGCTGGCAGCAGAAAGGCAGACAGCGGTGTGGCATACTCCACCAGTGACCACAACAATTGCAGGCTTGGCAGCCCAAGGCGGTGCAGGCTCGGCAGCCCTAGGCGGTGCAGGCTTTGCAGGCTCAGGCAGGAGTTGATCCTTGGGAGGTGATGGCGGGAGCAACAAGTAGTCTCCCTCTTGCGGTGAAGGCAAGAGCAACAGGTAGTCTCCCTCTAGCGGTGGAGGTGGGAGTGGCAGGTAGTCTCCTTCTATCTCTGGAGACTGGTGCGGCTCTCCATCGGTCATTGGAGACTGGTGTGCCTCTCCCTCGGTCATTGGAGACTTGGGCTTCCCTTTCTTGGGTGCTAGAGACACGGATTTATCCCTCTTGGGCTGTGGATGCTCAGGCTCCTTAGCTCGCCTCTTTAGGTGGAACCAATCGTCTGAGGTGTCCACCTCTTCCCGTCAGAGCAACTCCCAGAAAAGGAGTTCCTCATATGGGCATTCCCCCCTCATTCTCCTGCCGCACCTGATTATAGAACCAGGTCTCGTATGTAATTTTTTTTTTTTCCCGGAGACCCAGTTCAAAACAAAACAAAAAAATTGGAACCACAATAAGAACATATGAACATAAGAAAGTTTACAAACGAGAGGAGGCCATTCAGCCCATCTTGCTCGTTTGGTTGAATCTCATCAAGCAGCTTCTTGATGGATCCCAGGGTTTCAGCTTCAACAACATTACTGGGGAGTTGGTTCCAGACCCTCACAATTCTCTGTGTAAAAAAGTGCCTCCTATTTTCTGTTCTGAATGCCCCTTTATCTAATCTCCATTTGTGACCCCTGGTCCTTGTTTCTTTTTTCAATACTTCTCCTGGCCTGAGTCTTGGAGGTGTTGTCAATCCCAAGCAGGACACCACGATGGCTTTGTGGTGATGTCAGATCTGGAAGAGAATTGGCACACAGGATTGCGTGGTAAGCACTGCTGCGTGTCTTATTAATAAATAAACAAATAAAACACTTGACAGAAACAAAAAGGCACGGTGGCCAAAACAAATAGACAAACAAATAATGTTGAACCAGGACACGTAACAATTGTTTCTTTATATTTATTCTTTTTACCTCTCTCTCTACTCCTGTTCTCCACTCCTGAACACGTCAACCATGTTAAGTCAAAGCTGCAGGTTTTCATATTGTGGCCACATTCGGCACAGGGTTTCTCATATGCGTGGTCAACAGCCAGTTTGTCAATAATCACTCGCTGTTGACCACACATTCTCACGATTTTATCTGGATGGGGCATTTTAACCCCATCCAGGCTGTAAACAATAATAACAATAAAAACGGTGTGTTTTTAAATACACAAAACAGTACATTTAAATTATAATAATACAACAAATACAAAATTATACATATGCACACGGTGCGGGGTGTACCCAGTCACAGGTCCCCTAAATGCATTCTTTGTCCACCCCACCCCCAAGCCTTTTGTGAAGTGATGCCCCTGCTTTGAACTAATTTCTCTCTCAAGCATAGCAGCGTAACCTGTGCAGACATAACTATAAATGCAGCATTTTCAGCAGCGTGTTGCAGTTTTTTTTTTTTTTTTTACTGACAAGATTCAATTCGAAAGGTGTCCAGGTCATTTTCAGGTAGTTGGTGATTCTCTCGTTTCTCCCACTGAATGCAAAACTACATTGTAAGGTTTCTGTCAGTAAGTGTTTTTCTTTTGTATTCTCATTTTCTTGCTCTTTTAAAAACATTTGTTAACATTTTTCTGTTGGTGCGAAGCTTTTTTTTTTTTTTTTTACAAATTGTCCATATTTTTGTTTTGAATGTACCTATTATTGTCTACTTTACAGTGCTTGTTTTAATTAGTGTAAATATGGCAGCTGTTGGAGGTATGGCACAGGCCTGGTTTTTGGTATGGAACCGCATAAGTCTCGCGTTTTGATTGGTCCTTGACTGTCACAGCAATATGTTGTCACCCGAGTGGGAAAGCTTTCAAAATATAACGTGGTATTTTGCTGTACTAATATAACTAACTATGCCCCGGGCGATGCGGAGCAACAGGCAGCCCCGGGCGATGCGGAGCAACAGGCAGCCCCGGGCGATGCGGAGCAACAGGCATCCCTGGGCGAAGCGAGGCAGGCATCCCTGGGCGAAGCGAGGCAGGCATCCCTGGGCGAAGCGAGGCAGGCATCCCTGGGCGGTCCGTGACGTCACCACTGCGAGCCAGACTGTCACACTTCCACACTATCCTCCTCATTCCAACTGTGCAGTATACTGGACATTTTTCGTATGAGATTTGCATTGCACAGATAAGTAGTACAGCAACCAGGTCTGTGTGTGCAGATAACTGGACACCTAGGCTTTCTATTGGTGTGCTGTTTGCTGGAAGACGTTTACAATACGTCAATCAAAAGAAGGATGAAATGGAGACTTACAGCAGCTGATGTTACAGGAATGTAAATAATGTCTCGATGTTGGTATTTAGTAATATTTTTTTCGACAAAACAAATGCAGTCCAGTAATCTAGACATTTGGAATTAAGGACTTTAAACCTGTCAGAATGCTTTACATGTGACACGCATAAAGTACAGAATGTATTTGATAAATTGCATATTGCTTCCATTCTTTGGGGAAATGTTTATTCTGGAATGAGTGCAGACAAGGTTCTACAGCTGTTAGATGACAGTGACATTGGTGTTGAGTATAGCGAGGATGAAGAATATCAGGCAGAAAGTGACAGGGATTCAGATTCATCAGACGATACAACAGCAAAAGAGGTAGTTACGAAGATGACAGATTGTGTGAAAAATATATACCAGTATAGTTAATTTAAGCTAGTCAGGATTTTGAGTAATGTCTAACTTTGCTTAATTGTACAAATGATCTGAAATAATAGTATTTAGTACATTATATTTAACATACACATATATATTATGTATTATTATTTCATATAATTTATATAATTGTATAGATGCTCTTTTTCAAATATTTTCTCCTCTGAAACTTTATATGATTATTTTATTATATAGCATCTTCCTTTCTATTTAGTTTTTGTATTTTTAATGTTTAGTGAAATATGTAAGAATACATATGTGCACATTTGAATGTGCATTTTCACTGTGATACTCATCACAGAAAAATATATATACACATATATATATAAAATATGTATGTGTGTGTGTATATATATATATATATATATATATATATATATATATATAAGAAAAAAGAAAAGGATATTTCAGGTACTTAAAACTTTTTCTCAAACATATATATATATATATATATATATATATATATATATATATATATATATCTCATAATATGAAGGCCATGAAATGTCAAACATTTTTTTTGTTGTTCTTCAGTGTTTTTCTTTGGTACAGTCTATATCAACATGACCTCAATATACATCAAGTTTTATGAGTTTGCTTCCAAATGTCCAGCATACTGGACACTTGATATTTTATGACACCACCCCATCAGATTTATATTATTGATGTATTTTGGGATTTAAGATGAAGCAATAGACAGGTTTCAAAATAAAACTTTGTTTTCTCTTAAGAATTCTGGTCTCGGGAAGCTAATGTAATCACAACTTTACATATAGACTGCCCCTGTTTTCATTTACGACCAGTTCCCTTCAACAACTTAAAATAAATCTTATTGTATTGTATTAGTCAACATTTTCCTTATCTATTCCAGATAGTTTATACTGTAGGCCAGGGGTTTTCAACCTTTTTTTTCAAACTGTGTACCCCTTCTAGCACCCCTTTATAATTTTTCCTCTACTGAATGGTACCTCAATTGCAATAAAATGGAGAATAATGTGATGACCCCCCCCCATGTTTAATATATCATTTAATGTCACAACAGTTTGGGTGACAAACTGCTGGTTTAGGACAGAATAACAAACAGTAGGCTTAATTCTTAAAATGTTTAACTTTTTTGTATTTGGAGGCACAGAATTAAAATGACAAGTATTTGGTAATCTCTTCGGAAACAGTCGTATTCGCTTTCTATTCGGCAAAGTTAGTATAAATAATACAAAATAGTGTGCGCTGTAAATGTTTTTTACATTACTTCCAGTCTTCGCATAATTGTGTGCCATTTAAAATGTTTACTTCAAGATAAAACTATAATAACTATGAACTGATAAACGTTTTTATTAAAGCCAACATAAAAAATATCCATAGGGATTCAGTATAACTTGTCGCTTTGCACTCTGTAGACTCTTGTGTTTTCTTTGTTTGTTTTGCAAGTAAGTAATGTGTCCGTTTCATTAAACACTAAAAACAAATTCAACCCGCTGCTATTGATGTTACTAAATTGCAGCCACGCCTAATAAATAAAACAAAAACCGTCAAAGCATGAGTATTATGATTAATAATTATGTTTACCATTATTATTTATACTGTAGTTCTATACAGAAAGAATGCAGAAAGATTGCGCTTCCCTGATTAGGAGGCTTGGTGGTCCAGTGGTTAGGGTTAGGAGCACACCTATTTTTTTGTAACTTTGACAACCATTTGACTGCCTTTTTTAACTTTGATGGCGTTTGATGGCATTTTTGTAAAAGTGACAGCCTTTTTACATAAAAAGGCTGTCATTCTAAAAATGATAGCCTTTTTACATAAAAAGGCTGTCATTCTAAAAATGATGGATCATTTTTCAAATGACGTCCATTTGACTGCCTTTTTCCTATACTTTCAATTTGATCTTTTTCATGGAAATAACTTTTTGTTTCAAGTTTGACGGCCTTTTGACGTCTGCTTAAAAGTGACGGTCACAAAAAACTTTTCGAAGTGACTGTCTTAGTTTTTTTTCAAATGATGTCCGTTTGTAAGTTAGACAGCCTTTTGATGGCCTTTTGTAAAAGCGTCAGCCTTTTTTAAAAATGACGGCCTTTTGACTGCCTTTTTTAACACTAGCACCGCCATAGCGGCTTTTTGAACGGCTTTTGCAATTCAAATTTAAATATCTCCGCGTATGTGAATATCTCGTGCATGTCCGTTCTTAAGTGGTACTGCATTTTTTAATTCTTAGTTTCAGCTGCAGAATCGTAAAAATGAAAAAGTTATAAGCACTTGCTTCTTCAACCGCCAGACCCGCAGTTTATGCGGCATATTGAAATCAATATAATATAGTCGACAATTTAGTCTGGGCTTTGTAATAAAATCAACGTCATTGTGAAATAACGTATTATAATCCAGTTGAGTGCTTGAAACACTGATGAAAGTCATTCTACATGTCATATATTATTATTATTTACACTACATTTCTCAAGCAGAACGACTGTGCCACCCTGAGTGTGACAAATGTACATATTCTAAGCTCTGCACAGATCGGTGACCATCGGGACTGATGCTAAACGAAAGCCAGAGACTGTTGCATTTTACAACACAAAGAAGTACAGTGTGGATATACTGGATCAAATGGCACGGCTGTATTCTATCAAAGGTGGTACTTGCAGGTGGTCTGTGGCTGTTTTTTATAATGTTTTGGACCTGGCAGGCATCAATGCTTTGGTTTTGTACAAGGAGTGAACCAGCAACACAATCACTCGGAGGAACTTCATTTTGCAGCTAGCCCTGGAGCTACGGCAGAAACATTTTGATAAGAGACACGAAAGCCAGTTGGCAAATGCCCCTCAACCTTCAGCCAGCGCATCGCACCCAATGGCACACAGAATAAAAGACAATGCCAGGTTGCTAAATGCAATAAAAACAGAACTTTTGATGTCTGCACCCATTGTGAAAAGGCAAGTCTGTGGCAAATGCACTGGTACAGTTGAAAAGCGTGTTTTCTGCATAGATTGTACTTAGAAAGCTGTTATAGAACTCTGATAATAGCACTCTGAACAGACAGATAGCCTTTGAACTCTGTTTCACTGTGACAGGCTAGCTGCAGGGAGGGACTTCAGGTCAGAAAGAAACACACTACTGGGCTGGGCTTGAAACTGAGACGCAATGGCTGCGCTCAGTGCGTTTAATAAACAAACAAAAGGTTTTAAATAGAAAACAGGACACAGCACTTGAGGCCAAAATAAATAGACAAACAAAACGGATTAACACTAAACAAACAGTGGACGGACAGACAAACAAACACGGTGAGTCTAAACAGTTGTTATTATTATTATTATTATTATCGTTTATTTTACCTCCACTCACCGAACACACAACCCCGAGTGAGTAAAACGTGCATCTATATATACTGTTGTGCTGGGATTCAATTACTAATTAATTATTCACTTGAATCCCAGCACGTGAATTAATTATGTGCAACCTCGTGCTCACATATTATATACTTTAAATGCACGTGAAGTGATGTGCAATCCTTGTGCCTAAATACAATTATACATTTTAAATAACTTGTGCTGCACACACCCATTTATATCCCGTGCAGCCATCTCTATACACCAACATTAACACACCACAAGCAACATATAACACAGAAATGCACACAGGGGCGGAACACATTGCCACAATCTGCTATATATCGAGGGCCGCGATATAGCGAGAGACGCATAGAAAAACAAATAGGCTAATAACAAATACTGTACAACCACTCCCTCGTTTTATCGGGGGCGTCAGGGTCCAATATAAATCCTCTACGCAACTTGCTTTTTCCCATTTTTTGTATAAAAAGCAGCACATCGTTTTAATTCGTACAGCGGCGAGTAATTGCTTCTCATCAACTTCAGTCTCCAATTAATTTCATGAGTCTTCCTCTCCTTTCTCAAATGCACAAACCCGCTGCATTGAAAGAATCCATTCCCGACATATGAGGCTTGTTGCTAGGGAGCTGACGTCACTGCCTTGTGACTTTTGCTAGTGCATTGCTGCCAGAAGTGAACACCTCGTTGGCTAAAATAAAAACTGCTTTAGCAAGTAGATTTTAATTTGCTTTGTGTTATTGTGCAATACGTGTGTATATGATAACAGTACGATATTAATGCTTTGTTTTTAATTGTTTTGTATATTTTTGTTTGTGATGTGCAGTACGAAATAAAATGAACAGTAATTCTAAGTGCCATGTATATTGCAGCCAAGGCATACACAGTTAGACAGTAAAAATGGGGCGCCAACTCCAGGACCGCGATATATCCAAATCAGCAGTATAGCAAGGGGCGATATAATGAGGGATGGGTGTATTTATAAGGTATACAGTTATACAGCGATACAGTGGTTTTGGCCATCTAAGGACAGGTACTGCATGGGAACCAAATAAACTAGACACTCAAGCTTCTGGATTGATTATCTGCATGCACTACAGGTACTCTGTAGCAATTTTCAGCCTCCTAGGCCATTCACAGCTTGTTTGACGCCTTCTTGTATTGCCTGTTTCTGCATATAAAGCAAAATGCTGTTTGTTAATCTCTTTTTTTCTTATAAAACAGGATCATTCCAAAAACACTTGAATCATTTAGGGACTACCAGTCTGACACTGCAGCCCTTTAAAGTATGGCTGAAAAACACTTCAAAAAGGGACGTTTTCAAGTACACTCCAATATAGTGGTTTGCGTCCATCTGTGAAATGGGAACCAAACCAGCTCATGCTTTTGTATTGATTATTTGCATGCACTGAAGCAATTTTCAGCCTCTAGCACTTTCACAGCCTGTTTGAGAGCCTGGCATAGATGGTCGGTTGTGCACAGTACATTTAAAGCCGTGTTCGTCTCTTTTTTGGTGTTAAAAATCAGTCTTTGCAGGAATCATTCCAGAAACACTGGGATCACTTACAGACTGCCAGTCTGTGGCAATGTGCCCTGCCCTTGTGTGCGTTTCTGTGTTGTATGTTGCGTGTGGTGTGTTAAATGTTGGTGTATTGTAGTTGGTACATGGGATATAAATGGGTGTGTGCAGCAGGAGTATTTAAATTGTATAATTATATTTAGGCACGGGATTGCACTATCACTTCACGTGCATTTAAAGTATAGTATGTGAGCACGGGGTTGCACAGAATTAATTCACGTGCTGGGATTCAAGTGAATAATTAATTAGTAATTGAATCCCAGCACAACAGTATATATAGATGCACATTTGTTTCACTGTGTGTTCAGGGCGAAGGAACGGGAGAGAGCGAGGAGATAAATTAATAGTGAAACAATTGCTACGTGGTACGTGTTTGTTTAGTGTTCGTCCCTGTATGTTAGTGTCTGTTCGTTTTGTTTACCTGTTTATTTTGGCCACAAGTGCCGTGTCCTGTGTTTTTGTTTCAAACCTTTTATTTTCTGTTCTGTCTGTTAATCATTAAATACTGAGCGCGATCACGCGCTCAGCTTCACCAAAACCCCAAGTCTCTGTATTACTTCCTGTTTCTGGTCTGACGCCACCCACTCCGGCCGTCTTTGTGACACAGTCTCATACCAGAGAATTTTTAATGGACTTCTCTGACAGAAATACAATGATTCTTGGTTGTAAATCTCCCTCCCGACCTGTGAGGGCGCTAAGCAGCGAGAACAGAGTTCTTTGGACGGGCTGGTCTGACAGTTCTTTCCCAGGGTCGGGAAGTCGGCCAGTCTGGATGAAGGCGAGACTCCTTTGCAAGAACGCATTGACTCGGAAGGGAAACGACGTGGCAGCCGCAGATTGGAGAGGCGGTTGCACTCGTTTACCAAGGGGTCATGTGTGACAGCATAAAAGGGGACAGAAAATCATAATCTGTTCCTTCGTTTGGTTTGCATATTAAACCTGTAAGGACCCGTGGGAGACCGAATGAGAAAAGTACTGTGAGTGTTTTGTTTTGTTTGTCTATAATTGTTTGTTTATTTATTATTAGACGGCTAAAACAATCCGGAGCTGTCGCCAAGGGCAAGCAATAAACCCGGAACAGCACTTCACTTTTGTCACGAATAAACTTGTATCACCCACCATGAGCATTACAGAACGCACCCAGGACTGGTGACCGTACATTGTATATTGTGGGAAAGATACGTGTGTTTATTATTTGGGACTGTAACCCGTTTATTTACTTCCAGTGTATTATACATTGTTGTGTATTGCCTGGAGTTATTGTTTGGTTACCAGACCGGGATTATAATCAATAAACCCTGTTTCCAACTGGATTACAAGTCTCTGTTTGTTCATTGCGCACTGCATCACTCCTGCACCTGTACACAATCAGCCACTTTGCCACACATGGTGTCAGACATGGGACATGGATCGCAACGCACTGGCGGAGCTGCTGGAGGCGCTGGACAGCAGACGGGACGCAGAGGACTGAAGGAGGGAGGAGCGTTACACTGCGCGTACCTGGTTGTGTTCGAGCGGGGAGGCTCAGGCAGCCTACCAGGCTATTATTAGTGACCTCAGCACTGCCAGTTACGACCTGGTCAAGCTGGCCATTCTCTGCCGCCACAACATTACGGCAGAGACCCACCGGGTACGGTTCAGGGAGTACCGAAGATCCCCGGAGACACGCCCCAGGGTGGTTGCAGAGCGGTAGTGTGACCACATAGTACACTGGCTGACCCCTGAAAAAAAACCCTGCAATTGGGGGGAGCAGTGGTTGTGGAGCAATTCTGCCTGTGGTCGGCGCCACAAGCCCACCCTGGAAGACGCCATGAAACTTGGCTGGGGATTCTGAGGACTCCCTAGTCCCGCCCTTCGGAGCAGCCGAGCCCCTCCTCTCTCTCCTCCATCATCACCACCACCACCATCATCCCCGGGACCCAGATCTCCGAGACTGTCGACCCCAATGGGCCCCCTTGCCTCCTCTTCATGGAGGCCAAGGTTGGCCCCCAGCTGGGGTAGAGGTGCTGCCATACCAGCAATGGGGCAGATATTTAACCATTGCTCCCTCTGTCCCCCCAACTTGTTTTAGGTGCAACCAACCGGGACATCTGGCCAGGTCATGCCCAGCTGCCATGGAGTGCGATGTGGCCACGTGTAATTGGGCACCTGAGATAGGTAAGTGCGGGGAAAATGGTCAGGAGGGGCCTTGTATGATTGATGTGGTTTTAGAAAATGTGAAAACCCACGTATTAGTGGACACAGGGTGTGAGCAAACCTTGATTAGAACAGCTCTCTTGGGTGGTGTGTCGTGGCGGCCATGAGATCAGGTGGCCATCTCCTTTATTCATGGAGACACAGTGGCATACACCACACTAAAAGTATATTTATCGGTAGGACCGATAAAACGTCACCTGATAGTAGGGGTGGCGGAATGGTTGCCACACCCAGTTATTCTGGGCCGAGACGGGCCAAAATTCAAAGAATTAATGCAAATAATGGCAGTCTCATCCGCACACGTAAACGTGGCAAGAAAAGGGAACGAATTGGTTATGTGTTTCCTTTTCAAGCTGAAATGTTCTCTCCTATTTTCCATCCTAGAAAAACGAATAAAGAGAGAAGGACCACAAAATGGGAGGGAGCATCATTGAGACAAGGCTGGGGTCTGGTGGGAGAGCTCTCGGATTGTAACAAACACTAGACAAAGGGAGTCGGAACGCAGTGTGACCGAGAGGGCAAGGTTACTGGACCATCCAGGGAAGATGCTACTCCAGCCCCTCTCAATATACCGGACATGTGGTACTCAAGCGCGGACATAATGTGGGGCCAACATAATGACCTGTCACTAGTGCACGCTTGGGGGTGGGTCAGGTCTATTGAAGGTAAGGATGTTGATGGTGCTGGGGTGCTAGTATTTCCACACTTCAGTATCAAGGAGCAATTACTGCATAGGGTAAACCTAGCCGCAGGCACAGGATAGCCTGTAACACAATTATTGGTTCCCCCGTCTTGTTGGACCGAGGTCATAAGGCTGGCACATGATATCCCTTTTGCGGAGCACCTTGGAGCTGACAAGACAAGGGAGCGGATATTGGCTCGATTCTATTGGGTAGGTCTTCATCCTGTTGTGTAGAAATATGTAGCCACATGCCCAGACTGCCAGCGAGTAGCGCCGGGTCATGTGTGCCCCGCCCCTTTGGTTCCACTTCCGATTATTTCTACTCCTTTTGAACGTATTGCAATGGACATAGTGGGCCCTTTGCTACTTTCTGACTCTGGGTATACGCATATATTAGTAGTGGTAGATTATGCAACACGATGCCCGGAGGCAGTTCCATTGAGATCCACTAGTGCCGCTGCGATAGCGAAAGAACTAGTGCAGATTATGGCTAGAGTAGAGATCCCCAAGGAGATTTTGACTGACCATGGAACCAACTTTTTGTCTAACACGTTACAGCAGGTATATCAAAATATTAAAAATACGTCCCATCAGGACATCTGTTTATCATCCACAGACGGACGGTTTGGTGGAACGATTTAATCAGACTTTAAAGCAGATGCTAAGATGTTTTGTAACACAAGAGCAAAAGCATTCGGCATTGCTTCTTCCCTACCTCCTTTTTGCAGTGAGAGAGGTGCTGCAGAGCTCGACAGGGTTCTTCCCCTTCAAGCTCTTGTACGGCCGACAGCCTCGCGGCATCCTTGATCTGTTGAGAGAGGGGTGGGAGTACGAAGGCTCATCCAAAAATGTAGTAAAGCATGTGCTCCTGCTAAGAGATCGCCTGGATTTGGTCGATCCTTTGGCCCGGGACAACCTCAAATCGGATCAGCAGCGGCAACAGCTGCATTACAACAAAAATGCACTAATTCGAACCTTTTGACCTGTAGACAAGGTAATGCTGCTGCTTCCCTCCTCAGAATCGAAATTATGTTCTAAATGGCAAGGGCCATATGAAGTGATTTGGGCTATAGGAAAGATGAATTAATCGCTGTAATGAACGTGAAATTTATCATGTAAATTTATTAAAGCCCTGGCAGGCAAGGGAGGTCTTATTTATAGCCCCAGGCAATGTAGAGGATGATTTAGGCTCCTGTCCAGAGACTCCTAGCACTAAAATCATTTCGATGGGGGAACAATTGGTTCCAGGTCAGCAACGGGAACTGCATCAGCTTATTGAGGAGTTAAGCGATGTTTTTTCTGACGTGCCTGGCAGGACTAACTTGGTTGAACATGACATTGTCTCTCCCTCAGGTGTCACAGTACTAGAGATGCCTTACCGGATCCCGGAAAGTCGACAAAGTGGCATTCGCAAAGAGGTATTGGACCTGCTCGAACTTGGGTTGATTTGAGCCTTCCAGGAGCGAGTGGTGTAGTCCAATAGTCATAGTGGCCAAGAAAGACAGCACCAATCGCTTCTGTGTGGACTTCCGGAAGGTAAACGCTATTGCCAAGTTCGATGCATACCCTATGCCTCAGGTCAACGAACTTCTAGATAGACTGGGAAAGGCAAGGTTGATCTCTACTCTGGACCCGACAAAAGGATACTCACAGATCCCCTTAACCTGCAGTTCTAGAGAGAAAACCGCATTTTTAACACCAGAAGGGCTTCACAACCATGCCGTTTGGGCTACATGATGCGCCCACTGCTTTTCAGAGACTGATGGACCAGGTTTTACGCCCACATCATGAATATACAGCAGCGTATATTGATGATGTGGTGATTTACAGCTCCACCTGGTGAGAGCATTTGGCTAGGATTGCAGCCATCCTTCAGTCTCTAAGGGTAGCCTGGCTAACAGCTAACTTGAGAAAATGTGCATTTGCCAAGACAGAGACTCAATATTTGGGATTTTTAATGGGAAATGGAAGGGTGAAACCCGTGGTCACCAAAATCCAGGCTTTGGTCGATGCGGCGATCCCCAAAACCAAAACTCAGGTGAGGTCACTACTGGGATTAGCCAGTTATTACCGCCGCTTTATCCCTGAGTATGCTGCAGTGGTTAACCCTTTAGTCGACCTCACCAAAAAGTATGCTCCAAATTTAATTAAGTGGTCAGCTTAGTGTCAGGGGGCATTTAATACTATTAAGCATAAACTGTGCCAGGCCCCCACCCTTATCACACCTGATTTCACCAAGAGATTCATCCTCCACACCGATGCGTCAGACGTGGGTTTGGGTACAGTCTTGTCCCAAAAGGTAGACAGAGTTGAACACCCGATACTGTATCTCAGTAAAAAGATGCTACCTCAGGAGCGCAACTACTCTGTAGTCGAAAAGGAGTGTTTGGCCATTAAATGGGCTACTCACTCCTTACGATATTACCTGCTGGGACAATCATTTGATCTTGTCACTGACCATGCCCCACTCAAGTGGTTAAGCACAATAAAGGATAGCAATGCCACAACTTCATAGCTGCTATTTACAAGTATAGCACAAGAGTGCATTTGCGTCCATCTAAGACAAGCTACTCCGTGGGAACCAAAAGAGCCAGATACTTCTGGATTCATTATCTGCATGTCCTACAGGTACTCTGTACCAATTTGCAAGTTGCTAAGTTGTTTTGTTCCTCAAATCTGCACTACAAAGTGATATTTTAAAGAATAGGGTATATAGTGTTTTTTGTCGCCTCCGCTCGCGCACGCAAAACTTTCGATGCAAAACTATGCTCCACACATGCCAACAGTCCCTATATGGTCGGGACAGTCCCAATTTCCTAGAAAATGTCCCGCGTCCCGATGCATAGGAAGAAAGTCCCGATATTTACCCATAGAAAAGATATAATTTATTCTGCACAGTAGAGTTAGTGAAAACCACACTGTGCTCTTCTTGCGGCTGACACATCTGCTGATCACTAAGTTATACAAAGGTAAGAACGCTTCATTATGTCTATTTTTACTGTCATGATGGTCATGTCGTGTTGAGTTGGGGGGATACGTCTATTATATGATAAAGAGGGGTTTTTTTTGCATCTGACTCCTCCCATGTATATGATGCTGTGGCAGAGTGGTTGCAGTACACAGGTGTGGTGACGTCTCGGGCCAGGAAGCAGTACGGACACACAGGCAAATACAGGGCTTAAACTGCCATAGCAGTGTATTTATTAAAAAATAATCAAAGTAAACCAAACAAAACAGATTCTTAAACACAAAATGAAAAGGGACGTGGGCCAAACAAAACCAAGATATAAATAAACTGTACAAACGAATACCTTCAGCAATACTGACATGGGTAGCAATCGTCTCTTGGCTTTCTTTCTCTCTGCTCCAACCCCCTGTCCACACTCTGAGAGTGAGATCTTATATAGCAGGTATCAGGAGCTAATGAGACAATTGGCAATCATTTATCTCCTGACTACCTGCATTCCACACGTGAAGGCAGGGAGAGGGAGTTGACTCTCTGCTGAGTCAACACAATATAAAATAGCAGACGGTTTTCATCCTGTATACATTTAAGCAATATAACAATATAATTGTAACAAACCCAATCCTTAAGCAACGTCCAATAACTAGTATTTTGTGACGGAATTACAAGTAAACTCCCCTGAACAATATAAACTCTCCAAAGCAGTAGGATTGCGCGACAGAACCAAGAAAAATTGCTGGGTAAGGCAGGATTGTTTACAACACATAGAAAATATTAAGAAAATTAAATCAGAAGACAGCACCAGAATTCACATAGCAGATGTTATTGAATATGTGTGGAATATTATACTTGTCAACAGAGGTATCAAACATTTGATGTACATGAGTTTTAATCAGACAGCATTTGGACCATTCACAAATGTTCAGCAGAGACCACATTAATACTAATCATATAGGACAGATCAAGCGTTTAGTAAATGTACAGCCTAGCATGCCCATGTTGATTAAAGTGCTTATCACAGAGTCCATCAGGCAGTCCTTATAGGAAAAAATGTCCATGAAACAACCACAGGCAATACTTTAAAAGTCCCAGGCTGTTATATCAGGTCCATATTGAGAATACAGGTTAAGCTAGAACAGTTTAAACACAAAACAAAAAAAACAACAAAAAACAAAATGAGACTTCTATGCAAGGTGCTCGTTAAACCCGATAAATAAACAAAATGAGACTTCTATGCGAGGTGTTCGTTAAACCCCGATAGATAAACCAAAAATGATAATAATCCCAAACAGTCAGAACAAAACAGATAATCCAGCATCGGAAAAATAAGATTCCTCCCCATCAGGGGATCTCACCCAGTTCTTCCTTGGTCCTGTCGAGCTTGGAGTTTCCAACCAGGTAAGGAGACAAAAAGTGATGATTTGGATAATAAATGGATTAGTCACCGTTGTTGCTCTTAGGATAAAAAATAAACAATTTGAACAATGTAGAATGATAGTTTCCATTGGGCAGGAGATTAGATAACTGGTTGCTTTCCAACTGGAATATGGCAGATTAGAAAAAATACACTGTTTCTAACAACCAACCAATCATTGCTTCCCGATCTCTCTTTTATAGACAGCAACCTTCTTCAAAAAACCCTGCTCTTTCCTCCAAACACTCTGCATCCACACAAAACCACACCTGAAAAAGAATCACCCCAGAAAAGGAACCACACCCTTCCCAGGAAGTAATAGCCATATTTAAAGAGCTCCCAATTAAGATACTTAGACAATGATAAATCAAGCTCAATAAGCCCTTTGCCAAGGCAATTAGCAACACCTGACTCTAATTAGAACTTCCATGTGGAAATTTAGGAAAAGATCATTCAGTTAAAACAAGAGAGACCAGTGCAGAGATAAACCCCTTCCCAAAAACTGACAGTAAATTGATATAGCTTCACCTAAGTTTTACCTTATGAATCTGAAAGGCCCACTTTAGAAACGAGGACAAAATTACTTATTTAGCAATTTAATAGAGAATTAACTTAACCTGGCCAGGTATTCTGATACTCAATTAAGAGCAGCAGGCAGCAAATTACTTATGCTGCATTCATGTAGCTAGTGCTACATAATAATAATAACTAGAGTTGCTTCCAAGCAGTTATCGTGAAATTT
Organism: Acipenser ruthenus; assembly: GCF_902713425.1. NCBI lineage: Eukaryota > Metazoa > Chordata > Actinopteri > Acipenseriformes > Acipenseridae > Acipenser > Acipenser ruthenus. Next base: position 51,729,513 of record NC_081191.1, on the reverse strand, counting down.
AAGCGCACTGGTTATTACTCTCTCCTCTGCTAAATGTGCTTATTTCCAATCTGTAATCCAAGCCTCCACTAACAACCCACGTAAACTATTCTCTACCTTCTCCTCCCTCCTAAACCCTCCCCCCCCCTCCTCCCTCCTCTATCTCCCCTGATGACTTTGCCTCCTTCTTCTCTTCTAAAATCTCAGATATCCGCAAACTCTTTAACACCTCTCCCTCCCCCGCACCCCCTCCTGCTCCAACCCCTACACCCACTACATCCCCTACTTGGGCAGCAGTGTGGAGTAGTGGTTAGGGCTCTGGACACTTGACCGGAGGGTTGTGGGTTCAATCCCCAGTGGGGGACACTGCTGTTGTACCCTTGAGCAAGGTACTTTACCTAGATTGCTCCAGTAAAAACCCAACTGTGTAAATGGGTAATTGTATGTAAAATAATGTGATATCTGTATAATGTGAAATAATGTATAATGTGATATCTTGTAACAATTGTAAGTCGCCCTGGATAAGGGCGTCTGCTAAGAAATAAATAATAATAATAATAATAATAATACTTACTCGCCCTCCTTCTCCACCTTCTTGCCCCTCTCAGACTCTGACCTCTCCTCCCTGCTCCAGGGTCACAAACCCACCACGTGTGCCTTGGACCCCCTCCCCACTCACCTCTTTCAAGCTGATGCTCCTACTCTACTCCCCTTCATCTCCTCCCTCCTCAACACCTCTCTACTTTCTGGTATCTTTCCCTCTGCCTTCTAAAAAGCCTCTATCACTCCCCTCCTCAAAAAACCGAACCCACCTCCCTCCAGAGCTACCGTCCTGTCTCCCTCCTACCCTTCCTCTCCAAAACCCTCGAGCGGACTGTACACCGCCAGCTCTCTGCTTTCCTGTCCAACCACTCTCTGCTTGACCCTCTCCAATCTGGCTTCCGCTCTGCTCACTCCACTGAAACCGCCCTCCTGTCTGTCACCAACTCACTTAAGTGTGCCCGAGCTGCCTCTCTCTCCTCTGTCCTAATTCTCCTCGACCTCTCTGCTGCCTTTGACACTGTTGATCACTCTATTCTACTATCATCTCTTGCTGACCTGGGGATCTCTGGCACTGCTCTGGCCTGGTTCTCCTCCTACCTCTCCAACCGCACTTACCAGGTAACCTGGCGTGGAGCAACCTCCACACCTCACCCTCTCTTAACTGGAGTCCCCCAAGGGTCAGTCTTGGGTCCTCTCCTGTTCTCTCTCTACACCCGCTCCCTGGGCCCCCTCATCGCATCCTATGGTTTCTCATACCATTTCTATGCTGATGATGCTCAGATTTTCCTCTCCTTCCCCACCTCTGACTCCACCATCTCCTCCCGTATCTCTACCTGTCTGTCTGCTATTTCCTCCTGGATGCACTCGCATCACCTCAAACTCAACCTCTCTAAATCTGACCTCCTTTTCTTTCCCTCCTCCTCCCCCTCCTCTGATCTCTCTATCTCTGTTCCTCTGGAACCTACCACACTCTCTCCCTCTTCCTCCGCTAAGAACCTTGGAGTCACCCTGGACCCCTGCCTCTCTTATTCCCAGCACATCTCCACTCTGGCACGCACTTGCCGATTCTTCCTGAGCAACATCCGAAGAATCCGACCCTTCCTCACCAACTATGCTACCCAGCTCCTGGTCCAGGCCCTGGTACTCTCCCGCCTAGACTACTGCAACTCCCTCCTGGCTGGCCTCCCTGCGTCCGCCACCCATCCGCTCCAGCTCATCCAGAACTCTACTGCCCGCCTGGTGTTCTCTCTGCCTCGCTTCGCCCACGCTACTCCACTACTCCGCTCGCTCCACTGGCTCCCAATCACCGCTCGCATCCAGTTCAAGACTCTTGTACTAGCCTACAGATGCCATGACCAGACTGCACCCAGCTACCTCCAGACCCTCATCTCTCCCTACACCTCCACTCGACCTCTCCGCTCCGCCTGCACTAGAAGACTAGCTCTACCTCCGCTACGCTCCCCTGCCTCCAGAGCCCGCTCCTTCTCCACCCTTGCTCCGCAGTGGTGGAATGACCTTCCTACAGATGTCAGGACTGCCCAGTCCCTGACCACATTCCGGCGCCTCCTTAAGACTCACCTCTTCAAACAGCACCTGTAGAACTCCTCTGTTTGTATCCTGGGACACTATCACCCTTCATGTAAATGTGCTTTATTTTGCTCTTATCTGCCCCCTATTTTACTGCATTTAATCCTGTACTTCAGAATACTGTAATCTGCCAAGTGTTTAACCTGTAGTACTTTGTATCTAATCATATCTTAATGTAACTATCACTTTTTAATCATATCCTGATGCAACTATCACTATTATCTGCTGTATTATTGAATTGTGGTTTGTCACACTTGTACTTTGCTTGAACAAAAGTTATTGTATTTCTTGCTCTTATTGTATTACTTGTATTGTAACACTTGAAATGTATTTGCTTACGATTGTAAGTCGCCCTGGATAAGGGCGTCTGCTAAGAAATAAATAATAATAATAATAATAACCATCACAACTGTGCTAACTGTGTCAATTTTGGCCCACATATTGGAATTATTGGTTAGTAGGCTATTTAAATTGTATTTGGATGCACACAAAATTCTAAATAGTATGCAGTCATATAGACTTTGAAAATAATGCATATAAGAGGCTAACATTGTTCTAAATTCTAGATCGCTCTTTGTTCGAGTTTGTGTGCGTGTGTGCGTGTGAGCGTGTGGTGCCCTATTCTTCATTTTGCAATATAAAATAAAGTCTACAGCATGTATTAGTTTTGGTATATTTTAATGCCACTATCATTGAATGTGCATTTTTTTTAAAGCAATAGAAAGTGATAATAGTGTAACAATTAGCTACCACTGGTGCCTGGGAAATACACAATTCACCATATTTAATTGTGACCAAACCGCTACTAGGACATAACATGTGCACGATTTATGAGTAACACCACTCGAATCCTATGCAGAGGAATTATAAACCGGACAGAGGAGAGAAGAAGCTGGAACAGAACCCAGAGAGACAGTACAAATTGAGCAGTTATTGTGCTCTGCAGGTAATAGACCTTTTGGAGAGTTGGCTCAAATACAGAACAAATTATTTCATGATAAATCACATACAAAGTTATATTATAGCACTCAATAGTTAACCATCTGGCCCAACAAACATTATATCCGGCTGAATCAAAAACATCACATTGCACACTTAAGAACATAAGAACATAAGAAAGTTTACAAACGAGAGGAGGCCATTCAGCCCATCTTGCTCGTTTGGTTGTTAGTAGCTTATTGATCCCAGAATCTCATCAAGCAGCTTCTTGAAGGATCCCAGGGTGTCAGCTTCAACAACATTACTGGGGAGTTGGTTCCAGACCCTCACAATTCTCTGTGTAAAAAAGTGCCTCCTATTTTCTGTTCTGAATGCCCCTTTATCTAATCTCCATTTATGACCCCTGGTCCTTTTTTCTTTTTTCAAGTCAAAGAAGTCCCCTGGGTTGACATTGTCTATACCTTTTAGGATTTTGAATGTTTGAATCAGATCGCCGCGTAGTCTTCTTTGTTCAAGACTGAATAGATTCAATTCTTTTAGCCTGTCTGCATACGACATGCCTTTTAAACCTGGGATAATTCTGGTTGCTCTTCTTTGCACTCTTTCTAGAGCAGCAATATCCTTTTTGTAACGAGGTGACCAGAAATGAACACAATGTTCTAGGTGAGGTCTTACTAATGCATTGTAAAGTTTTAACATTACTTCCCTTGATTTAAATTCAACACTTCTCACAATATATCCGAGCATCTTGTTAGCCTTTTTTATAGCTTCCCCACATTGTCTAGATGAAGACATTTCTGAGTCAACATAAACTCCTAGGTCTTTTTCATAGTTCCCTTCTTCAATTTCACTATCTCCCATATGATATTTATAATGCACATTTTTATTGCCCGCATGCAATACTTTACACTTTTCTCTATTAAATTTCATTTGCCATGTGTCTGCCCAATTCTGAATGCTGTCTAGATCATTTTGAATGACCTTTGCTGCTTCAACAGTGTTTGCCACTCCTCCCATTTTTGTGTCGTCTGCAAATTTAACGAGTTTGCTTACTATACCAGAATCTAAATCATTAATGTAGATTAGGAATAGCAGAGGACCTAATACTGATCCCTGTGGTACACCACTGGTTACCTCGCTCCATTTTGAGGTTTCTCCTCTAATCAGTACTTTCTGTTTTCTACATGTTAACCACTCCCTAATCCATGTGCATGCATTTCCTTGAATCCCTACTGCGTTCAGTTTGAGAATTAATCTTTTATGCTGGACTTTGTCAAAAGCTTTTTGGAAATCTAAATAGACCATGTCGTATGCATTGCAGTTATCCATTTTCAATGTTGCATCCTCAAAAAAGTCAAGTAGGTTAGTTAGACATGATCTCCCTTTCCTAAAACCATGCTGGCTGTCTCCCAGGATATTGTTACCATATAGGTAATTTTCCATTTTGGATCTTATTATAGTTTCCATAAGTTTACATATAATAGAAGTCAGGCTTACTGGTCTGTAGTTACCTGGTTCGGTTTTGTCTCCCTTTTTGTGGATCGGTATTACGTTTGCAATTTTCCAGTGTGTCGGTACAACCCCTTTGTCAAGATACTGTTGCATGATCTTGGTTAGCGGTTTGTAAATAACTTCTTTCATTTCTTTGAGTACTATTGGGAGGATCTCACCCGGCCCAGGGGATTTGTTTATATTAGGAGCTCCTAGTCCCTTTAACACTTCTGCCTCTGTTATGCTAAAGTTATTTAAAATTGTATAGGAACAGGTCGACATGTGGGGCATGTTGTTCGTGTCCTCCTTTGTAAAAACCTGTGAAAAGTAATCATTTAATATATTTGCTATTTTTTTTTTCTTCATCTATGATTTTGCCATTTGTGTCTCTTAGACATTTAACCTCCTCTTTGAATGTTCTCTTGCTATTATAATATTGGAAAAACATTTTGGAATTGGTTTTAGCCCCCTTAGCAATATTGATTTCTATCTCTCTCTTGGCCTTTCTAACTTCCTTTTTGACTTGTGTTTGCAGTTCCAAGTACTCTTTCTGTGTGCTTTGTTTTTGGTCCCTTTTAAACGCTCTGTAAAGTGTCTTTTTTCGCTGAATATTTTTTTTTAATTGATCTATTAAACCATTTTGGCCATTTTGTTTTAGATTTAGATTTGTCTACTTTTGGGATGTAATTGTTTTGTGCCTCTAGTACTACATTTTTAAAAAACAGCCATCCTTTTTCTGTGGATGTTTTCTCTATTTTACTGCAATCTACTTCTGTTAGTCTCTGTTTCATACATTCATAGTTTGCTTTTCTAAAATTGTAAACCTTAGCTTTAGTCATTACTTTTGGGGTTTTAAAAATATTTCAAATGAGACCATGTTGTGGTCTGAGTTTGCCAATGGCTCTCTGACCTCTGTTTTAGTTATTCTGTCTTCGTTATTTGAAAAGACTAAGTCAAGGCATGCCTCCCCTCTAGTCGGTGCCTTGACAAATTGCGTTAGGAAGCAGTCATTTGTCATTTCCACCATTGCAATTTCGTCCGTCGTGCCCCCCATCGGGTTTTCCCATTTTATACAGGGGAAGTTGAAATCCCCCATTAGTATGGCTTCTCCTTTTCTACACGCATTTCGAATGTCATTGTACAACAGATTATTTTGCTCAGCGTCTGAATTTGGCGGTCTATAGCATGCTCCTATTATTATACCCTTTGAATTTGTGTCCATTATTCTGACCCATATTGATTCTGCATTGTTTTCTTTGTCCTGATTTAACACCTGGGCTTCAAGACTATTCCTTATGTATAGCGCTACCCCTCAGCCTCTTCTGTCCTGCCTGTCTTTCCTATATAGTGTGTACCCACTAATATTATATTCGTCTCCATCACTCTCAGACAACCAAGTTTCTGTAACACCTATCACATCATAGTTACTTGTTAGTGCAGGTAGCTTCAAGTTCTAACGTTTTGTTTCTGAGACTTCTAGCATTAAGATAAATACATTTAATAGTGGTCTTACCTGAGTTGTTGCCCTTGTTTTGATGTGGTCTCCCTTCTGTTTTTTTGTTTTCTCCCCCCTTTCTAGTTTAAATGCTTCTGGACCGCCTGAAGGATCCTTTCTCTGAGTAGATTGGTTCCCTTTCTGTTTAAGTGCAGTCCGTCCCACCTGTATAGATAGTCCTTGTTGTAGAATGTGCTCCAATGTTCAAGAAAGGTGAAGCCTTCCTGTGTGCACCATGATTTCAGCCGTGCATTTTGATTTTGTATTTCCAGCTGTCCATAGGGTCCTTTGCAAGGCGTCGGCAGTATCCCAGAAAATACCACAGTGTTGGTCTTGTCTTTTAATTTCCTTCCTAGCTCTCTGAATTTGTTTTGCAGGGATCTTGGCCTGTCTCTACCAATGTTGTTTGTACCAATGTGGACGACTATTACCGGGTCGTCTCCTGTTCGTTCTAGGAACCTGTCCACATTCTCAGTGATGTGCTTGACTGAGGTTCCTGGAAGGCAGCACACTGTTTTAGTAAGGGGGTCCAAACTGCAAACTTGATAAACTCATTATAGTTTGCACATAAATAGTAATTATTGCACATCAATAGTAGCCCAGTTATATTGCACATCTTAATTATGTATATTACACATAAGTTATTTATATTGCACACCTTGGTTAATATTGTGATAAGTGAAAAAAAAACCTCCATACATCTTTTAAATACACTGGCTGCTTCGTTGCCACCTATTGAGAATTTGCGATTGTGGTTTTATCAGTTTAGTCTTAATTATAACTATGAACGTAGTTATGAAATAAAAAAATAATAACATAGATGCCGTATCAGTACAGTATACCCATTCACTTGAATTCCGTATGTAGATACTACTGAATCAGAGATTATTTATTTGTAAACACAGCCCTATAAATACAACTTAATATAATTAAAATAAAAGGTAGAATGTAACTGACGCCTGTTATATGTTTACATTCTGCCGAAATTATACTCATGGTAAGTTTAATAAAACAAATTTGTTCATTAGTTTTACAAACTGCGTATAACTTTTATTTCGAGACTTTGAATTTTCGCATTGACTTGTCAACACATTGTGGCGGTAGGTTTATGATAGAAACACTTTAAAACATACAAATAACCAAACGAATATCATATTAAACATCATTTATATATTGATATGAGTAGTCTGTCAGCCTCCCTAAGAGTAGATCCTGCAGCTGCCACACGTCTTTTAAATGGGTTAAAAGCGCGGGTTTGTTGGAACAGATTCAGGATCTGTGACTGTTTGACCACAGTTCAGTCGTAAAAATAATTATATAACGGGTTTTAAGCAAACTGTATTCATGTGACTTGTAAAGCTCATGTATTATGTATTTTTTTTTTTTTGTTTCGATTGTCTTCTGGTTTAAAAAGCATAGTGCATTATTTGTTTATTTTTATTTTTTCGCGTGGATGCAGCTGCAACAGTAGTTTACAGTATGTGTCTTTATATACTGTATACTGTGTGTACGTGTGAATTAATATCATCCTTTCCACTGTAATTAAGTTACATGAGTTAGTAAAACTGTTTTTGTTAAACACGAGCAAAAAATGGCCGTTTTAAGAAAGATTTTTTTCTCTAGCTTGTTGACTGTACCATGTTAACAGCTGTCCCCAGTGGTGGGAATGTGTCATTTCAGGGTAAAATTTGGGCTAACTGGCATGTCACCCATATTGATTGGCTCATGGTGGTCATGTTTGTTGATGTAGGAACTTTCCTGACTAATTTTTTTAGAGGACAGTACAAAGATAACGTATAACCAAGATTCACATCAATCGGCCAAAGGGCTTATGAGGAGTTGTTGTTTAAGCGTTTCACGCAAAATCCAACATAGCTGCCACACCATGTGACCGATCCATTTTTCCTTAAGTAGAATCAATCGTGGACATGAGCGCACTACGTACACATTTTTTCACAGCTGTACTATTTACCGTTCATGAGAACAAGACTTTTGAATATTGTCCAAACTTTTCATTAAATCCAAGATGGCTGCCACACCATGTGACCAAAGGCCGCCATATTGACCACAACACAACATCACATAGTCCTCAACATCCGTGTCATATTTTGTGCGTTTTGGTGCAGCCGATAAGAAGTTATACGCAGTTTTATAGCCAGTTGCGTATGTTGATGATGTCATGCAGCGTGGACGCCATGATTTTCACAGTAGCAACTTCCCTTGAACAAACGTAACAGATGACCATACTGAGATGTTTTATTCCAATTTTTGTTTCAATCGGATAAGCAGTTTCAGAGAAGATGTTTGAATTTTGATGATTTTATATTTTTATGGTAATCTTATGTCATTAATCAATGTGATTGCCAAACCACACTACCAATCAGCTTCATATTAACAACAGTTAATCATGGACTATCCCTCAACATGTATAGCAATTTTCAGAACTCTGCAGTAAGCGGTTTCTGATACATAGGCGTTTTAACAAATTCCGCAAAATCCAATATGGCTGCCTAACCATGTGACTTGCGCAAATTTGCTGAATATCACCGACTATCATCCATAGGCATCTACCAGTGTACCAAATTTCGTGAGTTTTTGAGCATGTTTTGGCAGAAAAAAAAATTATAATAACTAGAGTTGCGAGCAACTTTACGGCTTCCAAGCTGTTATCGTAAAATTTAAGCGCATTGGTTATTATAGATGAAGCTTTATTATCACAACTGTGCTGTGTTAATTTTGGCACAAATATTGGAATTATTGGTAGTAGCCAATTTAAAATTTATTTGGATGCACACAAAATTCTAAATAGTATGCAGTCATATACTTTGAAAATAATGCATATAAGAGGTTAACATTGTTCTAAATTCGAAATCACTCTGTTTGAGTTTGAGTTTGTGTGCATGTGGTGACCTATTCTTAATTTTGCAATATAAAATAAAGTCTACAGCATGTATTGGTTCTTGTATATTTTAATGCCACTATCATTTAATGTACATTTTTAAAGCAATAGAAAGTGATAGTGTAACGATTGGCTATCAGGGGTGCCTGGCAAATACACAATTCAACATATTTAATTGTCACCAAACCGCTATTAGGACACAACATGTGCATGATTTATGAGTAACACCACTCGAATCCTATGCCAAGGAATTATAAACAGGACAGAGGAGAGAAGAAGCTGGAACAGAACCCAGAGAGACAGTACTGGGTCTTGTATATTTTAATGCCACTATCATTTAATGTGCATTCGTAAAGCAATAGAAAGTGATAATAGTGTAACGATTGGCTATCTGGGGTGCCCGGCTTCGTTGCCACATATTCAGAATTTGAGATTGTTGTTTTATCAGTTTAGTCTTAATAATTATAACTATCACTGTAGTTAGAAATTAAAAAAAAGACGCCATATCAGTAAAACGAGAAGTGCATTTTTTTTTGTTGGCTTCTGTTCCGTTATGACAGCGTTGTAAAAAAAGGCGTTTACAGCACAAAAAGTTGTCCCCAGTGGTGGGAATGTGTCATTTCAGGGTGAAATATGGTCAAAACTTGCATGTCACTGAAGCTGATTGGCTCATGGCGGCCATGTTTGTTCATGTAGGAACTTTTCCTGAATAACTTTTTTTAGAGGACACTACAAAGATAACGTATACCCAAGATTCACGTCAATCGGCCAAAGGGTTCATGAGGAGATGTCGTTTAAGCGTTTTACGCAAAATCCAACATAGCTGCCACACCATGTGACCGATCAAATTAGTAGAATCAATCGTGGACATGAGCGCACTATGTACAACAAATTTCACAGCTCTACTATTTACCGTTCATGAGAAGAAGACATTTGAAAATTTCCCAAAATTTTCATTAAATCCAAGATGGCTGCCACACCATGTGACCACATCACATAGTCCTCTACATCCGTGCCAAATTTCGTGAGTTTTGGTGCAGCCGTTTAAAAGTTATAGGCATTTGTAATTTGGGTGGAAGGAACAACAAAAAAAATAATAATAAAAATCCTTACAACAATAAGCTTCCCGGCCATTCTGGCCTGGAAGCCTAATAATCCTAACAAAAACAATTGGCTTCCCCAGCCTACAGCTTGGAAGCCTAATAATCCTAACAAAAACAATAGGCTTCCCCAGCCTATGGCTGGAAGCCTATTAATAATAATCCTAACAAAAACAATAGGCTTCCCCAGCCTACGGCTTGGAAGCCTAATAATGAAAAACATACAAAAATACCCTGGGGTGGGCACTTTGCCACAGATGCATATGACCACCCCCCCCCCGAGATGAGCGTCCCGCTGAACAGTTTCCAAATGTTGGCAAGTATGATGTTCCGATACACTCAGGCTGATACTGTGATCACAAAACACTTTGAATGGACTTAATCGGTGCTTCTGTTGCATAAATAAATATCATATACACTACATAATGTGCACGTTTCCGATCTTATATACACAGTGCCGTGAAAAAGTATTTGCCCCCTGTCCAATTTTCTGCATTTTTGCATATTTTTGACACTGAATGTTATCAGATCTTCAACCAAAACCTAATATTAGATAAAAGGGACCCTGAGAGAATAAATAACAGAAAAAAATGATACATATTTCATTTATTTATTAAAGAAAGTTATGCAACACCCAATGCCCCCGTGTGAAAAAGTAATCACCCCCTTAGACTCAATAACTGGTTATGCCACCTTTAGCAGCAATAACTGCAACCAAACGCTTCCTGTAGTTATTGATCTCTCACAGTGCCGTGGAGGAATTTTGGCCCACTCCTCCCATTACGGGCAGCAGTGTGGAGTAGTGGTTAGGGCTTTGGACTCTTGACCGGAGGGTTGTGGGTTCAATCCCCAGTGGGGGACACTGCTGTTGTACCCTTGAGCAAGGTACTTTACCTAGATTGCTCCAGTAAAAACCCAACTGTATAAATGGGTAATTGTATGTAAAAATAATGTGATATCTTGTAACAATTGTAAGTCACCCTGGATAAGGGTGTCTGCTAAGAAATAATTAATAATAATAATAATAATAATAATAATGCAGAACTGCTTCAACTCAGTGACATTTGTGGGTTTTCGAGCATGAACTGCTCGTTTCAGGTCCTGCCACAACATCTCAATTGGGTTTAGGTCTGGACTTTGACTAGGCCATTCCCAAACTTTACATTTCTTGTTCATCAACCATTCTGATGTAGACTTGCTTGTGTGTTTTGGATCATGGTCTTGCTGCATGACCCAACTGTGCTTCAGCTTCAGCTCACGGACAGATGGCCTGACATTCTCCTGTAGAATTCTCAGATACAGAGCAGAGCAAAATTCATGGTTCCTTCAATGATGGCAAGGTGTTTAGGTCCTGATGCAGCAAAGCATCCCCAAACCATGACACTACCACCACCATGCTTGACCGTTGGTATGAGGTTTTTACTGTGGAATGCACTGTTTGGTTTTCGCCAGACATAACGGCACCATGTTGGCCAAAAAGTTCCACTTTTGACTCATCTGTCCATAAAACATTGTTCCAGAACTCTTGAGGATCATCCAGGTGCTTTTTGGCAAACTTGAGACGAGCATTCATGTTCTTCTTAGTGAGCAATGGTTTCCGCCTTGCTACTCTGCCATTAATCCCGTTTTTGCTGTCTTTCTGATGGTACATGAACACTGACCTTAGCCTGCAGATCCCTGGATATTGTTCTAGGGTTCTGTGACAGGATGGCTTGCAGTGGTGAGGTGTGGTGACGTCACGGACCAGGAAGTAACAGAACCAAAACAGTGGATGGGCGGGTGAAGCTGAATGCTACTGTACTCAGCATATTTATTAAATCATAAAACAAAACAAAAGATTTAAACAAACAACAAAACACAAAACAAAAGACGCGTTGGCCAAACAAATAGAAACAAATAAGAGTGCTGGTTTTAACCCAGCACGATACTTAGCAGTTGTTTATTTTATTCTCCTCACTCTCTCCGCTCCCCGTACTCTCCTCTGTACACTCTCCTCGCAGCACGGACAGCTGCAGGTACTCTGGCCGAGGGGTTAACTAGCTGTTAATTATCTTATTACCCCTCGGCCGCAGTCTGCATGAGTTTAGTAAGGATGCGTGACTGTCAGCTAGTTAAATAATCAGTAGCTGATCAGCCACGCATCCTCACGAGGTTTTTAAAATATAAAAACAACAACAAATACGCAGCGCTTTGAACTGCGCCGCAAACAAAAATACAAATAATAATAAATAAATATATAGGAGCGGGACACTCCGCCACAGGTTCTTTGTGACTTCCTGGACGATTTGACGCCTTTCTCTTGGAGAAATTTTGGCAGGACGGCCACCGGGAACATAAGAACATATGAACATATGAACATAAGAAAGTTTACAAACGAGAGGAGGCCATTCAGCCCATCTTGCTTGTTTGGTTGTTAGTAGCTTATTGATCCCAGAATCTCATCAAGCAGCTTCTTGAAGGATCACAGGGTGTCAGCTTCAACAACATTACTGGGGAGTTGGTTCCAGACCCTCAAAATTCTCTGTGTAAAAAAGTGCCTCCTATTTTCTGTTCTGAATGCCCCTTTATCTAATCTCCATTTGTGGCCCTTGGTCCTTGTTTCTTTTTCAGGTCAAAAAAGTTCCCTGGGTCGACATTGTCTATACCTTTTATTATTATTATTATTATTATTATTATTATTATTATTATTATTATTATTATTATTATTATTATTTATTTCTTAGCAGACACCCTTATCCAGGGCGACTTACAGTTGTAAACAAAAATACATTTCAAGAATTTTGAATGCTTGAATCAGATCAACGCGTAATTTTGGTTTTTCAAGACTGAATAGATTCAATTATTTGTCTGCATACGACATGACTTTTAAACCCGGGATAATTCTGGTTGCTCTTCTTTGCACTCTTTCTAAAGCAGCAATATCCTTTTAGTAACGAGGTGACCAGAACTGAACACAATATTCTAGGTGAGGTCTTACTAATGCATTGTAAAGTTTTAACATTACTTCCCTTGATTTAAATTCAACACTTCTCACAATATATCCGAGCATCTTGTTGGCCTTTTTTATAGCTTCCCCACATTGTCTAGAATGAAGACATTTCTGAGTCAACATAAACTCCTAGGTCTTTTTCATAGGTTCCTTCTTCAATTTCAGTATCTCCCATATGATATTTATAATGCACATTTTTATTGCCTGCGTGCAGTACTTTTCTCTATTAAATGTCATTTGCCATGTGTCTGCCCAGTTCTGAATGCTGTCTAGATCATTTTGGATTACTTTGCTGCTGCAACAGTGTTTTCCGCTCCTCCTATTTTTGTGTCGTCTGCAAATTTAACAAGTTTGCTTACTATACCAGAATCTAAATCATTAATGTAGATTAGGAATAGCAGAGGTCCTAATACTGATCCCTGTGGTACACCACTGGTTACCTCGCTCCATTTTGAGGTTTCTCCTCTAATCAGTACTTTCTGTTTTCTACATGTTAACCACTCCCTAATCCATGTGCATGCATTTCCCCGAATCCCTACTGCATTCAGTTTGAGAATGAATCTTTTATGCTGGACTTTGTCAAAAGTTTTCTGGAAATCTAAATAAACCATGTCATATGCTTTGCAATGATCCATTTTCAATGTTGCATCCTCAAAAAAGTCACGTAGGTTAGTTAGACACGATCTCCCTTTCCTAAAACCATGCTGACTGTCTCCCAGGATATTGTTACCATATAGGTAATTTTCCATTTTGGATCTTATTATAGTTTCCAAAAGTTTACATATAATATAAGTCAGGCTTATTGGTCTGTAGTTACCTGGTAACTGGTTTTGTCTCCCTTTTTGTGGATCGGTATTACGTTTGCAATTTTCCAGTCCGTCGGTACAACCCCTGTGTCAAGAGACTTGTTGCATGATCTTGGTTAGCGGTTTGTAAATAACTTCTTTCATTTCTTTGAGTACTATAGGGCAGCAGTGTGGAGTAGTGGTTAGGGCTCTGGACTCTTGACCGGAGGGTCGTGGGTTCAATCCCAGGTTGGGGACACTGCTGCTGTACCCTTGAGCAAGGTACTTTACCTAGATTGCTCCAGTAAAAACCCAACTGTATAAATGGGTAATTGTATGTAAAAATAATGTGATATGTTGGAACAATTGTAAGTCGCCCTGGATAAGGGCGTCTGCTAAGAAATAAATAATAATAATAATAATCTCATCCGGCCCAGGGGATTTGTTTATTTTAAGAGCTCCTAGTCCATTTTGGAATTGGTTTTAGCTCCCATAACAATATTGATTTCTATATCTCTCTTGGCCTTTCTAACTTCCTTTTGGACTTGTGTTTGCAGTTCTTTTTCTGTGTACTTTGTTTTTGGTCCCTTTTAAACGCTCTGTAAAGTGCCTTTTTTCGCTGAATATTTTTTTTAATTGATCTATTAAACCATTTTGGCCATTTTGTTTTAGATTTAGATTTGTCTACTTTTGGGATGTAATTGTTTTGCGCCTCTAGTACTACATTTTTTAAAAAACAGCCATCCTTTCTCTGTGGATGTTTTCTCTATTTTACTACAATCTTTTTCTGTTCTTTCATCTCTCTTTCATACCTTCATAGTTTGCTTTTCTAAAATTGTAAACCTTAGCTTTAGTCATTACTTTTGGGGTTTTAAAAATCACTTCAAATGAGACCATGTTGTGGTCTGAGTTTGCCAATGGCTCTCTGACCTCTGTTTTAGTTATTCTGTCTTCGTTATTTGAAAAGACTAAATCAAGGCATGCCTCCCCTGTAGTCGGTGCCTTGACAAATTGCGTTAGGAAGCAGTCATTTGTCATTTCCACCATTTCAATTTCGTCCGTCTTGCTCCCCACCGGGTTCTCCCATTTTATATGGGGGAAGTTGAAATCCCCCATTAGTATGGCTTCTCCATTTCTACACACATTTCTTATGTAATTGTATAACAGATTATTTTGCTCGGCATCTGAATTTGGTGGTCTATAGCATGCTTCTATTATTATGACCTTTGAATTCTTGTCCATTATTCTGACCCATATTGATTCGGCGTTGTTTCCTTTGTCCAGATTTAACACCTGGGCTTCAAGACTATTTCTTATGTATAACGATACCCCTCCACCTCTTCTGTCCTGCCTGTCTTTCCTGTACAGTGTGTACCCACTAATATTATATTCGTCTCCATCACTCTCAGACAACCAAGTTTCTGTAACACCTATCACATCGTAGTTACTTGTTAGTGCAGTAGCTTCAAGTTCTAACATTTTGTTTCTTAGACTTCTAGCATTAAGATAAATGCATTTAATAGTTGTCTTACCTGAGTTGTTGCCTTTGTTTTGATGTGGTCTCCCTTCTGTTTTTTTGTTTTCTCCCCCTAAATGCTTCTGGACCTCCTCAAGGATCCTTTCTTCGAGTAGATTGGTTCTCTTTCTGTTTAAGTACAGTCCATCCCGCCTATATCAAAGATTCACTACTGTCCCAAACCTTGGACAATATGGCTCTGACTGTGGTTTGATGGAGCCCCAGAGCCTTAGAAATGGCTTTGTAGGGCTCCCGAGTGGCGCATCCAGTAAAGGTGCTCCGCGCGGAGTGCAGGATGTGCCCTATATCCTGGAGATCGCAGGTTCGAATCCAGGCTATGTCACAGCTGACCGTGACCGTGAGTTCCTAGGGGGCGGCGCACAATTGGCTGAGCGCTGCCCGGGTAGGGAGGGCTTAGGTCGGCAGGGGAATCCACGGCTCACCGCGCATCAGCGACCCCTGTGGCCGATAGGGCGCCTGTGGCTCTGCAGCGGAGCCGCCAGATCTGTGTTGTCCTCCGGCACTATAGGTCTGGTGGCATTGCTGTGGATCTGCAGTGCGAAAAATGACGGCTTGGCAGGAGCACGTTTCGGAGGACGCGTATTCCAGCCTCCGTTTCCCGAGTCGGCGGGGGGGTTGCGAGCGGTGAGCCGGGGATACAGATAATAATTGGGCATGCTAAATTGGGGTGAAAACCGGGGTAAAATAATTGGCGACGACTAAATTAAAAAAAAAAAAAAAAAAAAAAAGAAATGGCTTTGTAAGGGTACAGTAGCAGGGTCCCCCATCAGGGATTGAACCCACAACCCTCCGGTCAAGGGTCCAGAGCCCTAACCACTACTCCACACTGCTGCCCTGCTCCAGGCTGATAAGCATCAACAACTTTTTTCCGGAGGTCTTCAGG
This sequence comes from Acipenser ruthenus, assembly GCF_902713425.1. Classification (NCBI taxonomy): domain Eukaryota; kingdom Metazoa; phylum Chordata; class Actinopteri; order Acipenseriformes; family Acipenseridae; genus Acipenser; species Acipenser ruthenus. The sequence continues at coordinate 51,713,286 of NC_081191.1, read as the reverse complement.
AATTTCTTCTGTTCGTGGCATGATGTGCCTCTAGAACCTGTGTGCTGACAACTTCACTCCGGTGGTAAGGCCAAAGTTAGTCAGATTTATGTTGGGCAGGGCTGGCCCAAATCAGGCCTGCTTGTTAACCAATGTACTGACCCTAATTATCTCTTTAATTGGGTTGAGTTAACCTGGGGGGGGGGGGGGCAATAACTTTTTCACACCTGAAGATTGCATGTTTGATTACCTTGCACACCAAACAAATGAAAGAAGCACCAAACTTTGGTGTCATTTTTTTCTCTCAGACTCCCTCTATATACTACTACAACCCACAAAAAAATCTGACCAAATACAATGTGAAAAATGTGCAAAAATGCAGAAAATCAGACAGGGGGCAAATACTTTTTCACGGCACTGTAATGGACAATTTTTGTATGTATTTTGCAATAGGAAATCGCGGTGGTCTCTTATCATACCCATATCTCCACGACCCCTGGGCCAACAAACTGGAAGTACTCTCTTTAGATGCACAACAGTCTTAGCTAAAGAAAATGTGTTCCTTTGGGTTCGTACGACCCCCGACTGCCATTTGGCGGGCCTAAATATGACCTGTTAACGTTCCACCAAATCCGCCATTTTTTAATGGGATTTCCCATAGGAAATCATGGTCGGGGGAGGGGCTCCTCCTGTCGTAACCCATAAGTCCACAAATCCTGGGCCAACAAACTTTAAGTTTTAGCCTAAGAAAATGAGTTTGTACAACCCACAACCTCCATTTGCCGAGCCTTACCCGATGGTGTTTTTATAATGGGATTTTCCATAGGGAGGGGGGTCTTCTCTTATCATACCCATATCTCCACGTCCCCTGGGCCAACAAACTCAGGAGGGCACTCTTTGCGTGCACAAGAGTCTTAGCTAAAGAAAAACATTGGCCACGTGTTCGTACGACACCCCAGTGCCAGATGGCAAACGTTACCCCGAGACATTTATGTTCATAAAATGTGACTATTTTTTAATGGGATTTGCCATAGGGAATCGCGATCGGGAGGGGGGGAGGCTTCTGTCGTACCCCATATCTCCACGACCCCTGGGGCAAGGAACTCGGGAGCACTCTCTTCATGTGCACGTGACACTCAGCTAAAGAAAAACACCACACCACCGCCAGATGGCGGGCATGGCCCCGAGGATGTTTTTATGGGATTTCCCATAGACATTTTTCAGGGTGCTATATCTCGGGTTCCGGGAGTCCCCGAGACGTGTCCCCAGCTGGAAAGGACCCCAATTTAGACTTTTTTTGCCAACCTGGATCTCAAAAGCTATCGGAAATCCAACCTCGACACGCCATCATGCTGAAAATGTGAACATTTGTTGAAAATGTAGCATTTGAAAATGGGTGGCTCCCTGTGAAAGAGGGGCCCCAGACATGACCCTATGAAGTCTAACCTGGGTTATAGGCCCCAGGGTCATGGAGATATGACCCAGAGAAGGGTTGTTTTTGGACTTTTTTGATGGGACGTATTTCTGATTCTGTGGGGGTTAGGAACTTGATTTATTTTGCGGCAGGGCTCCATGGTTCTAGGTGCCAGGACGGCTCGGCAAAGTGATTTTTGTCGTCATGACTCAAGTTTTTGGGTGAACCACCTCGTTTTGAGTCTAGATCACTTTGAATTGTGGCTGTAGGTGCTCTGGTTCGATATCCCTGAAAATGTGTAACACTGCCATAGAGATGAATGGGGCTGAACACCCGAAAATATTTTTGCAAAGAACTAGGCATGTTATATTCAGACTGGTCCCCTGAATCTAGAGTCATTTGAATGGTGGTTCTAGGCGCTTCTGTTCCAGAAATATGCACTAAAAGGGATGGGTTTTGTGCCACCTAAGGACAGTTGCTTCTGGATTCATTATCTGCATGTACTACAGGTGCTCTTTTCAGCCTCTAGCACTTTCACCATACAATTTTTACATATAGGGTGATATGAAAAAAAACATGCTTTCAAGCCTATTTCTGGAACCGTGGCATGTAGACGCTCCATTCAAATTGTTTTTTGATCAGAGGAGCAGCCAGAGTTTGCATGCCCAATTTCAGAGCAATCCTTTACAAAAACTTTTTTTGTGTGTATGTCACTTTAAATAAACAAACGTGTTGCATAGAGGCTCGACCGAGGGCTCTTTGGATAGCTAAGACCAGTGGGCACCTAAAGAGACCCCCCTTGCACCAGTGATTGCAGGGTTAGGGGTCAAATAAGAGCCCACCCCACCTCCCATGCATGTCTCTGGTAAAAAAAAAAAGATTAAAGTTAAAAATTCCAAGTTTTTAAGCATATCTTTGGAACCGTGGCACGTAAACGCTCCATTTAAAGAGCTTTGGCATTGCAAGAACAGCACCAAGAGCCCCTCTTCCTTAAAGTTAAACACACACACACAAAAAATATATATATGTGTGTGTTTAACTTTAAGGAAGAGAGGGTCTTGGTCTGAATTCTGCTCCTCCTACATGGCACAAAGCAACCCCAGCTCAACGGAGGAAGCTGGTATTCAATGAGGTGCAAAAGCAGGAGGATAGGATGAGGTGTGTAAAGTCCATTTCCCAGGCCAAGCAGGGAGAATGTATGAGATTGGAAAGTGTGGAACAATGCAAGATCGGCTGGCAAGAGTAGGATCAGTTTCCTCATCAGATCAACATATGATGTACTCCCATCACCACAGAACCTAAACCTCTGGGTGGGTGAGGATCCCTCATGTCCTTTGTGTTCATCACCTGCAACATTAAGGCACATTTTGACAGGATGTAAGGTGGGTCTTAGCCAAGGATGGTTTACTTGGCGCCATGACCGGGTGCTGCGATGTTTGGCCTTAGCATTGGAAGACAAGCGTAACATGACCAATAAGTTGCCACCAGTTCCATCAAAGCATTCCACACAAAAGACAACATTCCTCCGCCCAGGACAGCAACCACCAAGAAAAGGTGTTAAAACCAATCCTCGCCCAGAACAACTGGAAGCTGCTAGAGACTGGAAAATACTGGCAGATGTTGGTCAATGGCTTATTTTTCTACCTGAGATTGCCAAACTAACCTTCGCCAGACATTGTCTTGTGGTCTGGATCAGCATGCCTTGTTCATCTGGTAGATTTAACAGTGCCACGGGAGGATGATGTGGGTGAGGCATATGAGAGGAAGAAACATCGGTATGCTCAACTAGCTGCTGAAGCGGAACAGCGAGGATGGAGAGTCCGGGTTTACCCAGTGGAGGTGGGTTGTCGGGGATTTGTGGCACACTCTACAACCCGGTTTCTCAGAGATGTCGGGTTCAGTGGCCAAGAGATGCGTCGCACAGTGAAGAACTTATCTGAAGCAGCAGAAAGGAGCAGCAACTGGCTGTGGTTGAGATGGAGAGATTCTGGCTGGGGATCTCAGGAAAGAAAGCAACACTGATGTACGGGTGTGACAGAGATCTAATGATTCTTGGTGTTAGATCTCCCTCTCGACCTGTGAGGGCACGGTGTAAGAGGAACAGAGTACCCTTAATTAAATGGCATTTATTCCGTAGGGTAGGTGGAAGTCGGTCATTTAAGAAAGGGACTGAGCTACGGTATCCAAACTCAATGACCCCGACGGTAAACGGTGTGGCATCCGAGGATTGGAGGAGCGGATGCGCTCGTTAACTTAGGGGTCATGAGCGAGGATATAAATAGGGGGGTAGCGTACGTGATCTGTTCCTTTGTGAATGGTTAGAGAAAGAACCAAAAGGAAACCCTGCAATTGTGAGAACAGTGAGTGGTGTATTTAGTCTGTCTTGTAACATTGTTCTGCTTTGTATCGTTTTAAGACTACTAAGACTATCCGGAGCTGCAGCCACAGGCCAGCAACAAATCCGGACACCAGCACTTCCCTGTTTCACAACGTACTGTCTTCACCACAAGCACTTAAATCACGCACCGTAGGAACTGTGTCTGTGTCTTTGTGTTTCGTGTGGGTGATAAAACTGGACTTTTTGGTTGCGGGTCAAACCCGTGGGATTTTACAAACCGAAGTGATACACACCGCTGTAATCACTTCCAACATTATTATTTACAGGTGTTTGCATTAAGGCTCTGGACATTGTAATTTATCAATAAACACCCTTGCACCTGATAGTAATTGTCCGTGTGATTCGTACCTGCACTGCACTCACCACTTTGCCACAATGGGTAAGTAAGCTGGGCTGAGTTGAGTGGGGGATGGAGGGGGGTGATGCTGGGATGCTCCAGAAACCAGATTCTCCCAAAAATATCCGTAATTTATTTTTTACAATAAATTATAATAAAAATAATAATCAATAACAAAAAGAAAGACACTCCCAAACCACAATCCTCCGTGCACGAATCTGTGCTCCTTTCTTCAGGGATTGTGGTGAGTGCTCGGTGCCGTGCTATGCTGTGCTGTGAGGGAAGTGCTCCGGGGTTTGTACTGGCTCAGTAGCTGCAGCCCTTCGCTCCTACTCCTTTTCTGTGAAAATACACAAAACAGACAGCACGTAAAAAAACAACAAAAACACCGCTCCGGCTGCTCGCTCATTATCTCAGCGCAAGAGTAGGTCTGACGTAGCTGCTTCCCCTTTGTACCCAGCAAACTTCTCCCTGCAATCAGCTCGTCGCCATGGTTTTTCCTACAGAGGGCAACCCCGCAGCTGACTGCAATGGAGTCGTCCTGAGTACTTGCAACTACGTGCTCCTCCTATATTGTTACCTTCCGGTTTCCACCTACCATGATGGTGGTCTATCTAGGTTCTGAAACTCCAGGAGAAATCAGAGAGCTTATGCTGCCAGCATACCATATTTCAAGACCCTGGGTGGTTTAGAACCCCTTTACCATACAAAACAGATTGCGGGTGATTGACACAGGGTCTTCAAACATTTAACTACCAAAATTACTGTACCCCTAGTTTTAAAATGCTATTTATTTAAATGAAAGATAATACCTCTGATTTACAGAGCACCTTTCATCCCATAGGATACCAAAGCTCTTTACACACGGCAGCTATTTACTTTGCCAGTACACTGACACAGCAGTTTAAGTGGGAGAAGTGAAGAATTGCTTAGCCAATTGAACTACAGGAGGAAATTTAGGTAGGCTAGATTGTAAGTACCTGAATTGGAATTTAGCTATTATATTTGCATAGTTTGCATTTAACTGTTTAAACATTATCTATAGCCTACAGTTTAAACTATCAGTAATAGATAAGGAATATTTTACCAATACAATACAATAGTATTTATGTTAAGTTGTTGAATGGCACTGGTCTGTTAAAATTCATTAGTGAAAGAGCTGATATAGGCCTGTATTGTATTTTTACTTTGCATGTGATAGCAAATAAAATATATTGAAATCTGCCATTCTATTCATTTTGAGGTCTGATAAACTTCTAGGCATATTGTAGCGATCCTGGGGGCAGGGGAGAGAATCAGGATAGTGTGCAGGGGTTGCATGGTGGGTGTGCGTGCAGGGGTTGCATGGTGGTGTGTGTGCAGAGGTTGCATGGTGGTGTGTGTGTGCAGGGGTTACATGGTGGTGTGTGAGTGCAGGGGTTGCATGGTGGTGTGTGCGTGCAGAGGTTGCATGGTGGGTGGGTGTGTGCAGGGGTTGCATGGTGGGTGTGTGTATACAGGGTTTGCATGGTAGTGTGTGCGTGCAGGGGTTGCATTGTGGATGTGTGCAATATAAATCTGGTGATATGGAGCAATGAATTTGCTAGCAGGGGTCTCAAATCCTGGTCATGGAGGGCCGGTGTCCCTCCTGGTTTTTGTTCCAACTGTACCCTAAATTACTTAATTAAGTAACAAACATGTGTGCTAGGAGGCTGGAAATTGCTACAGAGCACCTGTAGTACATGCAGATAATGAATCCAGAAGCACCTGTCCTTAGGTGGCAGAAATCACACTATCGCCTTATGCTTAAAACCATCACTTTTAGTGCATATTTCAGGAATAGAAGCACCTAGTCTCAGGGGACCAGCCTGAATGTAACATGCCCAGTTTCGTAGCAATTCTTTGCAAAAAATATTTTCAGGGTGTTCAGCCCCATTCATGTCTATGGCAGTGTTAAAAAACACATTTTCAGTCATATCTCTCGAACCAGAGCACCTACAACCACAGTTCGAAGGGTTCTAGACTCAGGGGAGTGCCCCAACCACCTCCTAAAATGGTGCGATGGTTCACCAAAAACTCGAGTCGTGACAAAACAATTCACTTTGCCGAGCCGTCCTGGCACCTAGAACCGTGAAAACTGTGACTAAAAGTGCAGTGGCCCCGTGGGTTCCTAACCCCCACAGAACCCAAGATTCGCCCTGTCAAAAATATACAAAAACGACCCTTCTCCATGACTCCGGGGCCTAGAACCCGGATTGAACTTCCTAGGGTCATGTCTGGGGGCCCTCTTTCACAGGGAGCCACCCATTTTCAAATGCTACATTTTGACAAATGTTCACATTTTCAGCATGATGGCATGTCAAGGTTGGATTTCCAATAGCTTTTGTGCTCCAGGTTAGTAAAAAAAAGTCAAAATTGGGGTCCTTTCCAGCTGGAGACACGTCGCTTGGAGGGATCGACAGGGGCCCCGAGGTGGACCCCCGTACCGCTGGAGTGTGCACGCAGAGTACCCTCCTGAGTTTGTTACTAATTAATTATTCACTTGAATCCATACTCACATACTATTAAATACTTTAAATGCACGTGAAGTGTTTGTGCAATCTCCATGCCTAAATGCAACTATATATTTTAAATCACTCGTGCTACACAGACCCATTTATATCCCATGCAGCAATATCTATACACCAACGTTAACACTCCACACGCAAGACAGAACACATAAATACACACATGTATTTATGCGCAGCACACATGGCCTCAACGGCCACCTCCCCCCTTAAAATCCCCAAAGTCTCGCTTAAAGTCCCGGGCCAAGAACAGGGACTTCAAGGGATTCATGGGTGACAATGTTGCCTGTAGCCAGGCATGCTGACAGCGGGACGAGTTCTTCCTCCCGCTGAACCACTGGTAGCAGAAATGCTGCCGGTGGTAATGCTGTCAGCAGATGTGCTGACAGCGGGCGGGGGGCGGGGGGCGGGGGGCGGGGGGGGGGGGGCACACTCCAGCAGCGGAAAGGCTATTTCCTCCCTTGGCCAGTAGCCCGTCTCCCTCTGGCGGTGGAGGCAGAGACAGCTCCTGCTGCTCTCCCTCTGGCGGTGGAGGCAGAGGCAGCTCCTGCTGCTCTCCCTCTGGTGGTGGAGGCAGAGGCTGCTCCCTCTCTGGGGGTGGAGGCAGAGGCAGCTCCTGCTGCTCTGATCCTGGTGGTGGAGGTGGTGGAAGCAGAGGCAGCTCCTGCTGCTCTGATCCTGGCGGTGGAGGTGGTGGAAAGGCTGCCGACTCCTCCGGCAGCGGTGGTGGGGCTGATGCTGGCCATTCAGAGGGAGGCTGTGGCGCCTGGGATGGTGTGCGCCATGCTCCCTTCAGCAGCATCAACAGAGGCTGCTGGGGGACACCAGCATCCTGCCCTTCTCCCCCCCAAAAAAATTCAGGGGGGTGAGTCTGTCACTCCTCCCCTTCCAGCCCTGGAGACGGCAGTAATGGCTCCTTCCCTTCTGGCTGTCGGGACGGCAGCGATGGCTCCTCCCACTCTAGCTCTCGGAACAGCAGTGATGGCTCCTCCCTTCTGGGCGCTGGATGCACGGGCTACCCCCTTCTGGGCGCTGGATGCACGGGCTCCCCCCTTCTGGATGCTGGATGTACGGCCCCCCCTTCTGGGCGCTGGATGCACGGCCCCCCCTTCCGGGCGCTGGACACTCGGGTTCCCCCCTTCTGGGTGCTGCAGACAGCGGGGCTTCTCCCTCTTGCACTTGAGACCCTGCTCCCTGGGCTGCTGTTCTGTTTATCGCTACCTCCAGGTAGCAGAGAACCAACTCCACACCTTCCTACACAGTGTTTTGAACTACTTCAAAATTTAGATGATCAAAACCAACATCAAGGGAACAAAAGGAACAACATCCAGCACCCCAAAACAGTGCTGGCCAGGCAGCAAAAAGAAGGGAGGTCATGATTGTTGGGGACTCCATATTGAGAAACACAGCATGTTCAGTTCGCAGTTTGGACCCCCTTACTACAACAGTGTGCTGCCTTCCAGGAGTCTCTGTCACGCACATCACTGAGAAGGTGGACAGGCTCCTAGAACGAACAGGAGACGACCTGGTAGTAGTCGTCCACATCGGTACAAACAACATTGGAAGAGATGGGCCAAGATCCCTGCAAAACAACTTCAGAGCTAGGAAGGAAATTAAAAGACAAGACCAAAACTGTGGTATTTTCTGGGATACTGCCGTCACCTTGCAAAGGACCATATGGACAGCTGGAAATACAAAATCAAAATGCATGGCTGAAATCGTGGTGCACACAGGAAGGTTTCATCTTTCTTGAACATTGGAGCACATTCTACAACAAAGACTATCTATATAGGCGGGACGGACTGAACTTAAACAAAAAGGGAACCTATCTACTCACAGAAAGGATCCTTGAGGAGGTCCAGAAGCATTTAAACTAGAAAGGAAGGGGGGAGGAAACAAAAAAAGAAGGGAGCCCACATCAAAACAAGGGCAACAACTCAGGTAAGACAGCCATTAAATGTATTTATCTAAATGCTAGAAGTCTCAGAAACAAAATGTTAGAACTACTACTCTTTTTTACTACTTTCTGTAACTACTGCAGGTGTTACAGAAACTTGTTTGTCTGATACCCCATTTACACTAGCACCCTCACGGTACGGGTGTGTTTACACTATCAAATACCCGAGCCGAGCCGGAACCAAGCCGTGAAACTCCAGCCCTGCAACATAACTGAATCTGACTCGGGGCCGAAGCAGGCTGTAGGCGGGGTTACTGCATTTCGTCATCAGGCTCAAGCGTCATTACAAGAAAAAGTGGCAACCCCCAGGCCACAATCGGTAAATGTGTTTGTTCTTAACCCATTACCTTTAGTCCACAGGATACATAACAACACACATCTGACTGAAATACTAAATAAAATAATTCCCTCTCTATAATACGCATATAGTGAAGCAAAAATGTAACTTTCTGTGAATTAACCATGGATAAAGCACCATGTAATCAACGCTATATTTTTTACAAAAAAAAAACCAAAAACATTCCCACTCTTGCATCATTTTAATCAGCAGTTTTTAAACTATAGCCTGGCTAAATGGCAGTCGGGTGTTCAGTTTGAAGCGACAGACAAGCAAACCAACAAAATGCGAGAAGGGGAGCGGGTTGGGAGAGGGGAAGAGGAAATGGGCTCGCTCCAGGTTCGGCTGCCAGAGCGGGGTTGAAGCGTCTCGTCTCCTGGAGAAAGCTGCAGCTCCTCTCGCAGCAAAAAAGTTAATAGATCAGAAAGATGACCACGTTACATACCTAATATTTATTTAGTTATAAAACAAATGCTGAATAAGATGGCTGTGTTATAAAGTGCCAGCGCAGCTTCTCTTCAGTTCAGATACTGTATCAAAAGGGAGAGACAGAAACGGAAGTTACACTGATAAGTTGTTTACAGTTTGAACATCGGTACTGTATTTACTATAGAAATATTGCATTTGTATAGGGAATTGGGGGACATGCTGTAGGAGCGTTATATCCGAGGTGCGTTATTATGTATACCTTTAACATGGTCCCCCGTCTTTGCTTCCTTTGTTTCGGTATGTATTACAAGCCCCCCACGCGCATTTTCAGTACTTCTCCGCAATAATAATAAAAAAATCCATTGTAAAAAAATATTTTATTAAATTAATGCTTTGTTCTATTTTTGCAGTCTGTGACATTTAATTGAATCGACTCAGCACGTTCATTATGCGTGACGTCTCTCAGCTCGGCTCGCCTTTCTCTGGTGTAAACGCAACTCAAGCTACCCGAGCCGTACCAGGCTGGCTCGACTTGGCACCGGCTCGGCTCGGGTCTCCAGGTGTAAACAAAACATGACAGTGAGGGAGACGAATAAGAACATAAGAACATAAGAACGTTTACAAACGAGAGGAGGCCATTCAGCCCATCTTGCTCGTTTGGTTGTTAGTAGCTTATTGATCCCAGAATCTCATCAAGCAGCTTCTTGAAGGATCCCAGGGTGTCAGCTTCAACAACATTACTGGGGAGTTGGTTCCAGACCCTCACAATCCTCTGTGTAAAAAAGTGCCTCCTATTTTCTGTTCTGAATGCCCCTTTATCTAATCTCCATTTGTGACCCCTGGTCCTTGTTTCTTTTTTCAGGTAAAAAAAAGTCCCCCGGGTCGACATTGTCTATACCTTGTAGGATTTTGAATGTTTGAATCAGATCGCCGCGTAGTCTTCTTTGTTCAAGACTGAATAGATTCAATTCTTTTAGCCTGTCTGCATACAACATGCCTTTTAAAGCCGGGATAATTCTGGTTGCTCTTCTTTGCACTCTTTCTAGAGCAGCAATATTCTTTTTGTAACGAGGTGACCAGAACTGAACACAATATTCTAGGTGAGGTCTTACTAATGCATTGTAAAGTTTTAACATTACTTCCCTTGATTTAAAGACCAGGAAACAGATGGAGCTGTAGCCGGGTGACCCCAAGATGAATGTACCTCAAAGAAACTAGCTGACTGTCACGCATCCTTATTAAACTCGTGCAGACGGTGACCATCTCCCGAGTTAATTCATTGATTAATTGTTGATAATCGGGAGATGGTCACCTGTATATAAACCTGCAGCTCTCTATCCTTGGGGAGAGTGTACAGAGGAGAGTACGGTAGAGCGAGCAAGGAGAGCGAAAGTAAAATGTAAACAACTGCAAAGCGTGCTGGTTTTTACACCAGCACAACACTTATTTGTTTATTTCTGTTTGTTTGGCCAACGCGACTTTTTGTTTAGTGTGTTTGTGTTTGTTTAAATCTTTTGTTTTTGTTATTATTAAATAAAAGGCTGAACACCGTAGCATTTCAGCTTTGCCCCGCTACTTCCTGAGTCTGTACTTCTGGTCTGACGTCACCACGGCAAGCCAACCTGATCACACCAAGCAAATAAAGTGCTTAATTTTTCTTCAGAATGAATGTCCATGCTGTTTATAATAGCATGCTTGCAATACAATGTACAGAGTTGTATAAATGTAAACGGGTAATTATACAGTATTTGCATCTACTGTATAGGTTTTACACAATACTAACTGCCAAATAATGGTGAATTGTTTTGAATAGTTTAAAGATTGAAAATTCAGACCTTTGCTAAAACTGTGAAATGCAGATTAATTATACAAGAACTTCTGAAAATGTGTCAATTTCAGGACTATTTTTTGGCAAACTAGTGCCATAATCTAATTTGAACAATAACTTGGAAGAATAATTCTAATTGTGTTTGTGACAGAGATCAAATGATTCTTGGTATTAGGGCACTGTGTAAAAGGAACAGAGTACCCTTAACTAAATGGCATGACAATTCATTCCGTAGGGTAGGTGGAGGTCGGTCATTTAGGAAAGGGGCGAAGCTACGGTATCCAAACTCAGTGACCCAGACAGTAAACGGTGTGGCATCTGAGGATTGGAGGAGCGTATGCGCTCGTTAACCTAGGGGTCATGAGCAAAGATATAAATAGGGGTCATAGCGGACGTGATCTGTTCCTTTTGTGAATGGTTAGGAAAGAACCTAAAAGGAGTCCCTGCATGTAATAACCGTGAGTGTTCTGTTAGTCTGTCTTGTAAACGTTGTTTGTTTCGTTTGTCTAAAAGATTACTAACACGATCCGGAGCTGCATTAAAAACCCGGACACCAGGACTTCACTTTCCACTGAGAGCTGTTTTCACCACAAGCGCTTAAATCACGCACAGTAGGAACTGTGTTTGTGTCTTTGTGTTTTGTGTGGGTGATAAAACTGGACTTTTTGGTTGCAGGTCAAACCAGTGGAATTTTACAAACCGAAGTGATACACGCCGCTGTAATCACTTCCAGCATTATTATTTACAGGTGTTTGCCATAAGGCTCTGGACATTGTAGTAATTTATCAATAAACACCCTTGCACCTGTTAGTAATTGTCTGTGTGATTTGTACCTTCACTGCACTCACCTATATCCACTCACCACTTTGCCACAGTGTTGTACAGAGCTGCCATCTTATGCAGCTTGCTGAGTGGTTCTGTCTGCTCAAACTGTGTGAAATAATAAGAGATACCCTGCACACAACATATTACATTATTATAATTGATATTGTAGCCTACTATTAAAGAGGTGTTGATGTTTCACTAACTTTCAAATTGAGCCATAAAGTTAATTTATAAGATGACATCTGTACAAAGGGTAAGATGTACTGTACTGCAATTTTGACAAACCCTTAACGGTGGTTGGTTTCGCATACTGTATGTGATTTATAACGTAAAAACAAGTTAGCATTTCCATTCTGAATTTTTGATGGCTGCACAAAGGATCCATAACTTTAAACATGCAATCCTAAAAAATGTTGTTGCTTTCTACCTTAATTGGTGAGTTTTTATTTGCAGCTAACCCCTCTTGTTAATGGTCCCTAAGATGTTGTTGGCACAGAGCTTGACTTAGCTGCTGTGTGGAAATGGATAGATTCTGTAGCCTTATTCTGGTATTAAGCATAATTAAGATTTATTTAGGCACCATTATCGAAAGACAATCTAAAACAGAGGTAACTAAAACAAACTAAAACAGGTTAGAGAGCCACTGGCAAACTCAGACCACAACATGGTCTCATTTGAAGTGTTTTTTAAAACCCCAAAAGTAATGACTAAAGCTAAGGTTTACAATTTTAGAAAAGCAAACTATGAAGGTATGAAACAGAGACTAACAGAAGTAGATTGGAGTAAAATAGAGAGAACATCCACAGAAAAAGGATGGCTGTTTTTTAAAAACGTAGCACTAGATGTGCAAAACAATTACATCCCAAAAGTAGACAAATCTAAATCTAAAACAAAATGGCCAAAATGGTTTAATAGATCAATTAAAAAAAATATTCAGCGAAAAAAGACACTTTACAGAGCGTTTAAAAGGGACCAAAAACAAGTTACACAGAAAGAGTACTTGGAACTGCAAACACAGGTCAAAAAGGAAGTTAGAAAGGCCAAGAGAGAGATAGAAATCAATATTGCTAAGGGGGCTAAAACCAATTCCAAAATGTTTTTCCAATATTATAACAGCAAGAGAACATTCAAAGAGGAGGTTAAATGTCTAAGAGACACAAATGGCAAAATCATAGATGAAGAAAAAAAAAATAGCAAATATATTAAATGATTACTTTTCACAGGTTTTTACAAAGGAGGACACGGACAACATGCCCCACATGTCGACCTGTTCCTATCCAATTTTAAATAGCTTTAGTATAACAGAGGCAGAAGTGTTAAAGGGACTAGGAGTTCTTATAATAAACAAATCCCCTGGGCCCGGATGAGATCCTCCCAATAGTACTTAAAGAAATGAAAGAAGTAATTTACAAACTGCTAACCAAGATCATGCAACAGTCTCTTGACACAGGGGTTGTACCGACAGACTGGAAAATTGCAAACATAATACCGATCCACAAAAAGGGAGACAAAACCGAACCAGGTAACTACAGACCAATAAGCCTGACTTCTATTATATGTAAACTTATGGAAACTATAATAAGATCTAAAATTGAAAGTTACCTATATGGTAACAATATCCTGGGAGACAGTCAGCATGGTTTTAGGAAAGGGAGATCGTGTCTAACTAACCTACTTCACTTTTTTGAGGATGCAACATTGAAAATGGATAATTGCAAAGCATACAACATGGTTTATTTAGATTTCCAGAAAGCTTTTGACAAAGTCCCGCATCCTCGTTACAAAAAGGATATTGTTGCTCTAGAAAGAGTGCAAAGAAGAGCAACCAGAATGATCCCGGGTTTAAAAGGCATGTCGTATGCAGACAGGCTAAAAGAATTTAATCTATTCAGTCTTGAACAAAGAAGACTATGCGGCGATCTGATTCAAACATTCAAAATCCTAAAAGGTATAGACAATGTTGACCTAGGGGACTTCTTTGACCTTAAAAAAGAAACAAGGACCAGGGGTCACAAATGGAGATTAGATAAAGGGGCATTCAGAACAGAAAATAGGAGGCACTTTTTTACACAGAGAATTGTGAGGGTCTGGAACCAACTCCCCAGTAATGGGATCCTTCAAGAAACTGCTTGATGAGATTCTGGGATCAATAAGCTACTAACAACCAAACGAGCAAGATGGGCTGAATGGCCCCCTCTCGTTTGTAAACTTTCTTATGTTCTAATCTGTAATTTACTTACAGACCGTACACATACAGAATGCAAGTAAAATTATAAAATCCCCTAGTCTTAAATGTATGCACATTGCTGTGGTCATGTGATGTGTTATATGATCCACTAGACCTATATAATAAACTGTGTGGGTCATCCCTCAATGCAGTGGCTGCATAGGTCAGTGGACCAAGTAACAGATTTGCTATGGTGGCCCAAATCACTGATATTCAACACTGGACAAGACACACCTGTTCTACTCAAATAATGCATCACATTGCGGGCTATTAGACCATTACCAATTTTTTTGTTTATGAATTGTGTTATATGTTAATCAAATAAAACAGTTAGTGCTGGAACAAAGGATTTTATGTTAAATATTCTTAAACAAATATACTATTCATAACTATTCTTTTTTTATTAGCTGGAAACAAAGTATGAGCACCATAATACAGAAATGAAATATCTTGAAAACTAAAATTATGTCTGCTCCTTCAAATTAATTTTTAATAGAGGTGATAAACACTGTATAATGTGTGTTATTTCAGATGTCATTTATGCATTGCTTTTTTTTTCCATGACGTTGATATTGTCATTTATAAATTACCACAAGTTGACAAACCTATAGTGGCAAGCATATAAAAGAAATAGGAAATGAAACCATAGACTCCAAACTTTTTCACAACTATATTTAATAGTAACAGTTCAAGACACAAGGATCAAATACATTACCATGCTAGTGCCCCTTTGGACAACACCACGATGTACTATAAACTGGTAATTACACGTATCTCTGAAATTAGAGCTCAGAAGTCTGATTTGTCAGCAATTTGTACAGAAATATAAAATACTAAATATAAATGCCCATAAAACTAGATCTGATGTGGAATCTTTTGCCTTTGTGGAATAAAATAGAATGTACATGAAGCACATCATGCCACACATTTAGGAACACATTCAATAAAAATATATTAATGTGTAAATCCAAGATAACAATATTTTTTCTCTCCTTAAAACAGATTTAAAAATGTAATTATCACACAAAAAATTATTTTTTTACATTATATAAACCCTTTTTAACCCTGCATCTGAAGCAGTCAAATACAATGTTGATTGAAATTACACTGGTCAGAAAGGGATATTAAAATATTACAATGTGGTATCTGCAAAAAATAAAATACTGGATTTATTTTCAGAATTATGCTGATTCTTTCTTTTAAACATCCCAAAACAGCCCAGCTCAGCAAGGAGATTATCAGAATGCATCTATCTCTGTCCCCCAGGATCTGTAAAGGTTGCCAAGGCTGATGGCTTGTTCTGGGGCAGGTTGGCTCAGTGTGTTGGGAGAGAGCAAGGGAAAAACACTGAAGGAGAAAGGGAAGGCTGAAAGAGAGGAAATTGAGGAGAGCAAAGGAGGTGACAGTTTAGAGGTTGAAGTGGCAACCGGAAGCACTGGTGCTATGCTGCCATTATGGGGCACTCTCAGCGAGGCAGACTTTGTGTGTGAAAGGGTGGGGTTGAGTCTGCTCTGAGAGTGCGGATCTGTGATGGAGGATGTGCTGGTGGCAGGGCTGTGAGCAGTCTGTTGCATGAGAAGGGGTTGTGGGAGATGTGGGTGATTTCCAAAAGCAGACCCCCAAGGCAAGTGTCTAATTCCAGAATGTGCTTCCCTCAGAGATGCATAGTTATTGAGATGAGAAACCAGGCGCAGCCTCAAGGGATCCGAGTTGTCCAGTCCTTCAATGATGCTAAGGTAACGGGCTGTTTCAGCAAGACACTCTCGAAATCCCAAGCTTCGATGATCTATGGCAAGTGCATGGGCATCAAAGTATTCTGAGTGAACAGACAAAATTGACAAAGTTTGAGATGCAGTTTTTAATTTATACATGTGCATTACAAACATTTAACTAAATGACACATTTTATAAAATTATTTAATTTAATAACCTTGTATGCAGTGAATTTAGTTTTTAGTACAGTAGTGAAATATTTACAATTACACTACAAGCTTTCCAGTCATTCTGATTGTCAATTTTACCAGGTACAGGTACTACTTAATAATAATAACAACAATAATAATAATAATAATAATAATAATAATAATAATAATAATAATAATAATAATAATAATAATAATAAATGCATGAAAAAAAATCAATTACCTTTACCACCAGCAGCATGGAGCATTTTCAGATGATCCACTGTCAATTGCAAAATTTCTGCCTTTTCCAGCTTGGCTGAGCCCTTAAAATAAAACAAGATTTCAGTATTGTAATTATTTTGTCCTATATTTTAAATCTTACAGTTTGTTACCTAAAACGATAACACTACATAATGTGTAATTAATGTATTGTTCTGCATTGATTGACGTATTGTGTAAACCAGAAAACATATTACCAGCTAGAGTAGATTATATATATATATATATATATATATATATATATATATATATATATATATATATATATATATATATATATAAGTGAAATGTGATATTATATTAATAGTTTGACTATTGTAATCAAAAATCACTATTTGATGACAAAAACCCTGATTGGACTGTTCACAAAATAATAAATAATGGAAAAATGTACAGACGACTTATTCGCCTTATAGTATTTTCCCAGTGTAAAGAACATAAGAACATAAGAAAGTTTACAAACGAGAGGAGGCCATTCAGCCCATCTTGCTCGTTTGGTTGTTAGTAGCTTATTGATCCCAGAATCTCATCAAGCAGCTTCTTGAAGGATCCCAGGGTGTCAGCTTCAACAACATTACTGGGGAGTTGGTTCCAGACCCTCACAATTCTCTGTGTAAAAAAGTGCCTCCTATTTTCTGTTCTGAATGCCCCTTTATCTAATCTCCATTTGTGACCCCTAGTCCTTGTTTCTTTTTTCAGGTCAAAGAAGTCCCCTGGGTTGACATTGTCTATACCTTTTAGGATTTTGAATGCTTGAATCAGATCACCACGTAGTCTTCTTTGTTCAAGACTGAATAGATTCAATTCTTTTAGCCTGTCTGCATACGACATGCCTTTTAAACCCGGGATAATTCTGGTTGCTCTTCTGTGCACTCTTTCTAGAGCAGCAATATCCTTTTTGTAACGAGGTGACCAGAACTGAACACAATATTCTAGGTGAGGTCTTACTAATGCATTGTACAGTTTTAACATTACTTCCCTTGATTTAAATTCAACACTTCTCACAATATATCCAAGCATCTTGTTGGCCTTTTTTATAGCTTCTCCACATTTCTGAGTCAACATAAACTCCTAGGTCTTTTTCATAGATTCCTTCTTCAATTTCAGTATCTCCCATATGATATTTATAATGCATATTTTTATTGTCTGCATGCAATACTTTACACTTTTCTCTATTAAATTTCATTTGCCATGTGTCTGCCCAGTTCTGAATGCTGTCTAGATCATTTTGAATGACTTTTGCTGCTGCAACAGTGTTTGCCACTCCTCCTATTTTTGTGTCCTCTGCAAATTTAATGAGTTTGCTTACTATACCAGAATCTAAATCATTAATGTAGATTAGGAATAGCAGAGGACCTAATACTGATCCCTGTGGAACACCACTGGTTACCTCGCTCCATTTTGAGGTTTCTCCTCTAATCAGTTCTTTCTGTTTTCTACATGTTAACCACTCCCTAATCCATGTGCATGCATTTCCTTGAATCCCTACTGCCTTCTGTTTGAGAATTAATCTTTTATGCGGGACTTTGTCAAAAGCTTTCTGGAAATCTAAATAAACCATGTCGTATGCTTTGCAATTATCCATTTTCAATGTTGCATCCTCAAAAAAGTCAAGCAGGTTAGTTAGACACGATCTCCCTTTCCATTTAATACTATTGTATTAAATGTACCTGTTTCTCGAAGGCACTGGGGACAAGTCTTCTAAGTTCTGACAAACTGTTATTGATACGATCACGGCGACGTTTTTCTATAATCTGCAAGGTATAAAAATATGGTTAGCTCATTTGTACAAAGTAAGAACAGTGTAAGATTACGTATCTTCAATAGTATATAACGCTTTAAATACTCACTCCTCTGCGTCGTTTCCGTGCCTGAATTTGAGATGATGTGGAGAGAGACATCGATTCGGGGGTAGTGCTTACGTTTCTGAATTTAAAAGAAAACACATAGAAACTAAATTTGCTTTTTATAAAAACATAACTTCCAACAGAATCAATTAAATGCTGTTCCACGACGCTTTATGTTATCAAGCTATTTTAAAATAAACAAGCAAGCACGAAGAAATATTCTTCCAAAAGCTACACTAAACCGTGAATAGCCTACTAATTAATTATATATATATATATATATATATATATATATATATATATATATATATATATATATATATATATATATATATATATATATAAGTGAAATTTACCCATTTTCATCCGCGCTTTCGTTTTCAACCTCTATGTTTTTGTCCACTTCGCTGTCTGAAGAACTGTAATCGTGAATCCTCTTCATGTTTACAGCAAGTATATAATATCAAGATATTCCTTTAGAGTTGTTCATGAACTCTCAAAGTGTATGCAGTTCTCTCGTTTAAACGACAAGATTATTTCCCACAGTCGCATTAGTATATGACAGCAGGCAGGACTAATAGCTGCCCAGAATCAACAGCCAATAACTAAAACACTGTTTCCAGATTGACTACGCAATGTCCAGCAGTTACACAGAATTTGACACGCCAGTATTAATCAATCCACGCCTCACACTTTAAAGAGACTTTTTAAGAACCAATAGATGGCAACTGCAAATTATGAGCGCCGCCCCCGTATTTCACAACGTCTGGAGGCTCTTGGCTGCCTGTGCCATAGTGATATCGTTGGTTGACTGTCAGCACGTGCTGGTCGTGGGAAAGTAGCTCCGTTGAACCCAGATAGCCAATCAGAGGCGGCGGCTGTCTCTGGCATGGAATGAATGGGGCAATGGTTGGGGCGACGGGCGGTCTGCGAGTGAGCGTGTGAACCTGTAATCTAATACAAACCCATCCGATGAAATACAGTGTACAGAGGAACTGTACAAGCTGTGCATCATGAAGTTTGACTACGTTGATCAACGGCGTTAAAAATATAATGCAACTGAGAAGTAATACAATTAAATCAAACCCATCCCATGGAAAGAAAATACACCAGCTGCATGCATAATACCAGAATTTGACTGGACTCACTTTCTAACTGCATGCTTATGTTATATTATACTTGCATTATGTTATATGAAGAGTTTGACTATAGACTCCTTCTGTTTTTATTGTACAACCCCAAAACAATATTAAAATGCACACTCCTTTTAGGGTGAATAACGTTAATTAAAATCACCCACCAAAGGCACAACAAGAATGCTACATTTATGTAGACTACTGAAAGTCAATGCACAGTATGTATTGAACTGCAGATAAACATAACTTTTTTATATATATTTTTGTACCATCCAAGCTGAGCCGTTTTGTCATCTGCATTGCCCTCAGCAGTAATGATCACCATACCTTCGCAAAAATAGAGTACTGTTGTACTAATACCGCAGCATTTTGGATACAGTACAAATAAAACTAAACAAAAATGGCACAGTATTGCATTAATAGATATATTGGCAATAATTTAATAATAATAATAATAATAATAATAATAATAATAATAATAATAATAATAATAATAATAAAATGCCATAAACGGCTGTAACATTTTATTACCATCACAATCGTTACACTAAACACTAGACTTGCCACATCTCATGTTTATTACGAATGTAGGAGGTTGACTCTGTAACGAGAATTAATTCAATCACATGAAGACCAGGTGAGACCAATGCCAGCTAATTACTGGAAGCAGATACAGGTTGCATTCCACTCCTCTCAAAGAGGATACAGAGAGTGCACTGGCATGCTGTTGTGTGATTTCCTGGTGTGAAGGGAAGCCTGGTTACACTGCAATCTATTGTTTTCCTTTCTTTTTTTCTTTTTTGTGTTTCTAAACATTACCGTTTTATTGTTGAAAGTGAAGTTAAGAACATAAGAACGTTTACAAATGAGAGGAGGCCATTCGGCCCATCTTGCTTGTTTGGTTGTTAGTAGCTTATTTATCCCAGAATCTCATTAAGCAGCTTCTTGAAGGATCCCAGGGTGTCAGCTTCAACAACATTACTGGGGAGTTGGTTCCAGACTCCCACAATTCTCTGTGTAAAAAAGTGCCTCCTATTTTCTGTTCTGAATGCCCCTTTATCTAATCTCCATCTCCATCCTAAAGGAAAGCAAACAATAACATCAAAACGCAAAATCACTTTTATTTTTCACATTTTATTATTTAAAAACACAAATAAGTTAACAGTTTTAATACCGACAGCAACATAGATTTGTTTAGTGAAAAAAAAAAAACAGACATAAACACATATGTGACCTGTGTGTGCTGAACGATATATTCCATGTCTCCCTATTCAGTGCAATGGAATGTTTGCAAGTCACTCTGCCTAGCAAGGATGTCAGGCAGCAGTGACGTCAGACCGTTATCTTTGGGGTTCAATTTCTGTAAAACTAGGAACCCCCAAAATATATTAATACCCCGTTGCACATCTACACCCCTGGGACTATGTGTATGCCAACTGTGGTTCCTTAATTTTCTATACTTATTGAGATACAGGTGTATAAAAAAGCTTCACTAATAATTTATAAAAAAAAAATTAAAAAAAATAAACAGCTGTTTTTTACGCCATTCTGTATCTCAAAAAGTATTCAACCAAATGCTACCCCATTCACAGGGTTTGTTGAGCCTGCCAATCCGATCACACATAAAAAAATATGCATATTGGTGGGGTTTTACCCCCCCCATTTTAGCTAGTTGTAAAATCGATTTTAACAGGACCTTCATTCAAACCTTAACTATGTCTGCGCAACTGTGCATACATAATATATAAGGCATTATAGAAGTGTAGACTGTACAACATACATTGTACGTCTAATATCTTTCAAAAATACAAAGTAAGGCTGGTTACTTAACTAGAAGTAAACTGAAAAAAGGCATGTTTCTCATACAAGAAGATATCATACAACTGAATAAGCTGTCATACCTTATGAAAGATCTTTCTTGACTGCTTTTGCAACTGCAGTCTCTCTTTTCTTTGCTTTGCGATAGCACACTGTCCATCGCAGCTCACCGGTTTTGGATCTTCATTGTTCAAGATCACCATTCTCGTTGAAATGGAGAGCCGCTAGAAACATTCTAACATATAAACAAAGTTAATTATTACACCTGCTGTTGACTGACACAGCTTCCAATACAACAGTTATTGCGGCTAACTGGGTTTTTTTTTTAATACTTGTTCTGTCTAGTACAGTACTACAGACAAAACAATGGAAATATACAAGAATTCAGTCTTTACATCCCTGGCAAAATTAGGAGAACTCTAGCTAATTTAACACCTGCCTTGTTTAGTCTAGTACTTCAAACAAATAATTTTGCTAACCTGGTTTGCATAGCCCCATAGAAATAGTGTTGTTGTTTTGAGGCAAAGTGGTTCACAAAGGTAAGAAAAACCTCCAGTGTGTATGTCTGATGAGCAGGTGACAATTTCGGAGGGTCTTAATCAAGATTTTTTTTGTCATGATTTCTTCCAGCATCTTGTATGGCTTGGATCCTGAAATACATTTAAAAATCAAATACAACTGTTTTATGAACAAGCAGTTTCATAAAACAGTTACAGGTATTAGTAATGTTCTTATATTATCACTACTACAACAACATAAAAATAAAACTGATACGAACTTTTAAGATGAACCAAAGTTGTTACATATCTACCATACTAGTAGCCTACTGAAAGAAGCGCAATGCAAACTGGTGACGGAAGATTTCAAATTGAACCACACTCCAACTGAAAGCCAACCACAATTTTGCCTTATTAACCATGTTATGTTTCTGTCAACACTCAACATTATTTACAGCCACTACCGTGTAATTACAAAACATACAAATAAAGTAAAATCTAATTAAAGAAGATGGGTCACTCTTACCTTGTTGTTTAGATCACCAGGTCCAGTCGTCTGTTTTTTTGTTGCAAACTTGTCAATTACTTGATCAGGGGATATTTTAATGTCTCTATGTTCAGACAGCAAAGTCAGTCCATTCAGTCTTGATTCTGCCATTGTACTCCTTGCATTTGTTTTAATTCTGGAGAGTCAGGAGAAGCTTCTTTCCACATGAGCTGTAGTCACTGGCAGTGTTGCAAAAATACGCAGAAGTTTAAAAATGTTGGGAAAGAAATGCTTGTTGCAGTTATTTAGAGCATCTAGTGCACTCCAAGGAACTGGTGACATATTTGCCCATTTAGCCTTCCATTTTGCAATTTCGGAATCCAGTATTGCCAAAGTGGGAGGGACATCATCTGGATATAAGTTCGAAAGAACTTCTGCAGAGTTGCTAGTTAACATATGGACATTGCAAGGGAGGATGCCATTAAGATTGGCAAGAAGGGCTCTGTGTTTTGTGAAACGCTCTTTCATTTCAGATGCATAGAAGTCCAGCAGTTTAATGAAGAGAGTCTGGCAATAGTATTGTTCACAAGCATTTTCCATATTATTGTTTCCACTTTCCCTTGCTGTTCGCCGGTGAGGTCTAAACTGAATTCTATATTCAGCTGCTTGTCACATGTTTTTTTTATAGATTGTTGCAAATTTGTTCTCTGCATTACTCCGCATTTCTTCTACTTGTTTTATTATTGAGGCGGCTGCAGAAACACTTTCAGTCAAGTCACATTCAACTTTTTGGAGGAATTGTGATAGGTGAAAAGTTTTGGCAAGCATTTTTTCACATACATATAATGTCAGCATGAATTCAGCTTTGTCAATGGCACTAAAAAGCTGTTTGGCCTTTACGGAGGAATCAACTGAAAATGTTTCACTGCTCAACAACAGACTGGACAGTACTGGGGACAGGAGCTCAATGAAAGTAAAAATAGCATCATGACGCTCAACCCATCTTGTTTCACACAGTGATGTCAATCGACTTTTCTTTTGATCTGGTAAAATACGTTGTATTTAATTTCTCAAGCAGGCAGATCGCAAAGCGGAATCTTGAAAAAAAATGCACATTTCTGACACAGTGCCAAAACAGTTCCTTACCATCTGAACAGAGCAGCATTTGTTGAGAACCAAATTGAGACTGTGGCTGGCACAATGAACATAGCACGCATATTTATACTTTTCTCTTAACTTTGCCTGTGCCCCATTTAAGCGGCCGCTCATTGCACTTGCACCGTGCCCCGTAAAAAATGAACATCAAGGCCAGCTTGTAGCATTTGACTTTCAATAGAACTAGCGATTGCCTCTCAGGTCAACTTTTCAACATCAACAAATAAAAGAAAGTCTTCTTTTATCACACAGCAACCACTGTCATTCTCCTCCACGTACCTAATACACACAGACAACTGCTCTCTACCCGATGCATCTTTCATTTCATCCGCTAGAACAGCGAAACACTGAGCTGAATTTATTTTTTCCACAAGCTTTTTTCTAATGATTTCTCCAATTATATTTATCAACTAATTTTGTATTTCGGGGCTGACTTAAGTTGCATTTGACTTTGTCGTTTTTAAGTGATCTAGAAGGGCAGTATCGCCCCGTCGCGCTCTATACCGGAGCAGATCGCTGTAGTTTCCGTCATTTTGAGCTGACTCTTCTACACCAATAGGCCCTGAATCTTGATGTCCATGTAATGCTAATTCCTGGCATCCACAGAGAATTAAGGTTTCTGCTATGCTCTTTAGTTTTTTTCTGTTCTCAGCAACCTGCTTCTTCCTCTCCGAATCAAGTTTTAGAGCTATGTTTTCTGTTTTGCTTTGCAGAACACATTGAAAGTTCTCTGCCCTGAGTCAAATCGACATGATACAGATTTTTTAAATGTTCACAAAAAAAGTCAAGCGTATGCTTCCAATCAGAAAACTCCTTGTTTACTAACCTCCCTGGTTTCTGATGGCCCCCCTTTCCCACGGTTTCAAATGAAAATGCTATACAATACTTGCAGAAGCAATCGTTGAATTGAGTAGAATAAATGAGCCAAGGGAAGGTGTCAAGCCAGTGACACTGAAAGCTTAACTTCCCTGTCACTGGGAATACATACCCTTGTTTCGGTGACCAGTCCTCTGTTAAAATTGTTGCACTCTCCGAGAACTTCCTATTCTTAATAAAATAAGAAATGTCATTGCCTCTGGGTTGCCGCTGCTCCAATGAGTCCGATGTCAATGAACTGCTGCTGGCTGTAACAGCTGTAGCCAACTCGCTGTCTTCTTGATCAACAGTTTTCTGCCGTTTAGATAAAACAGAAGCACGACTAAAGAAATCACTCATTTTTATTTATTTTCCTTTTCCAATACCGCTCTCAGTCGCCGAGGTCTCCATAGTTCACTTCACTATCTCTCACTCACACTGTACGACGGCGCGTTTCTGTTTGGACTGTAGGTGTAAAGCGTGTGTGCATTGTCCAATCAGAAGAACCTCTCATAGCCCAGTCACAAATATGAATTTGAAATGGACGCATTGGCAGACAGCCCCTTCCCCCTTTTTATTATTGTTTTCCCTATAACAAAGTGGTACTGATTGAGTTATACACTCTTGTGTGGAATGATGGCGTTTTTTTCTTTTCCAGCACTTTTTTTTTCTATTGCAGATTTTTTTTTTTTGGGGGGGGGGGGGGGTTCAAACCCCTAAAACCACCCCCCTGGCTACGCCAGTGATGCAAGGTTTAGTGTGTAATGTTCCTAACTGAAAGGAATGCATCACAATTTTACAAAATGTATGCTAATGTGGGATACCTTTCTTTAGCCATTTCCTTTCGGCTTCCAATGGACCATGCTCACATTCCTTGTACTTTTCACTGTGGTCTTTGTGTATGTTGGCCACATGGTTCAACAGGGAAAGCCATTTTGCCTTGAGTTCTCCGTCTTCACCGCAAGATGCCACAACCCAGAACATGTGGTTCTCGATCGACTTGATCCAGGACAGAGGTCTGCAAATTTGTTCTTTTTGGCTTCCATCTCCAGCTTTTTTGTAATACCTAGCATAAAAGAAATACAATATATTCTACATCACTTGTCTGTGGAGGTAACAGGATTATTACAGAGCAGAGCGCTATATGATGTCAGGCAATTGCAAATACTTTATATAGACATATAGGCAATAATAAATGTTAAATATTTAAACATACACATTCATTACAAAAACAGAAGTTACAGTTAATATGTTAAGTGCAACTTAATTTTTCAATCAGTGTTGTAGTGGATTTACTCTCCTCTACCAAAGAGACTCAGGATTCAGGTTGATTATCAGCTCCAGATATTTTAATCAATGTATACAAGGGAAGAATCTACAAGAGACTGTTAACACAAGTGGGTTTACAGTTGATATTTATACAGTTTGTACAAGCTGGAAAGTAGGGTGTGACTGGTGTCTGTGTTACCAGAAAGTTCAGTAGAACAATGGGATGGCCAGTAGCACAAGATAAGATCAAAACAGAGCCGGTGTTTATCAGAAAGTCCAGTAGGACAGGGGGATAGGGAGTGGTACAAGATAAGATCAAAACAGAGCCAGTCTTATCAGAGGGCCTGGGGTGGGGGGTAATATTGTCGAGAAGCTTGGGGGTTCAACTGTTAAGCTTCAGCTGATGTAATCACTGTCTGTTGTAGACTGAAAGGCACTTCATATTCAGTTAAATATATTTTGTCAGAATTCCATATTTTTCCTCCACAGTCCCTCCTTTTTGGAGCGTCGACAATTGTTTATCCGAAGATACAAAACCAGAGGTCACCAGTACATGGTTTGTTTTAGCGGGGGTCGTCTTTACCACAACCCATAAACCCGCTCAGTCTTCTCTTCTGATCCTTGTTCTCCTCTTCTTCTCAGTGGAGTGTAGTCTTGCTGGTTGTAGTTCTCATGTCCTCCTGTAGGCAGGTTGCGGACCATTGCAGCTGTTGTGAGGTTGGACAGTAGTCTCCGTTGTTGCTTCAAGATGTATTTCACACAGCAAACAACAACCAATGATACAATCAATGCTACCGCGGCACAGACAGAGGAAATGTGTCCTGTCATATTCCACCAGTCTGACCAGTCAGTCCCGACATTGCCCCCTAGCCCACACAAGATTCCCCATCCACAAGTTTGTGCATTTGCCAAGATAATCTTGCCTTGGTTACCAGCCAGCGATGCTTGTGCTACTGACACCCCTGTCTCAATTTTATTCAGTTCCTCCTGTATGTAGTGCAAAGCTTTGATTAATTGTGTGTGGTGTACCGTCACCAGCCAAGCAGAATCCTGGTTGATGAGGGTACTTACATTCATGTCAGGGATAGGGTGGATTGTTAAGATGGATGCAAATTCCTGCCCTATTCCCAACAGACATGCTACCTGCAGAGGCAGCCACATACCCAAATACCACATACTCAAATACCATTTATTATTTAATACATTACAGTGTTACCCTAAACTCCAACACTTTTGACCCTGATGGCCTTGCATTATGTCACGTGTCAATATAAAACCTAATTTAAAACAATATCTTTTCTTCCCTTGTAGTTTGATTAAAATCTGTCATTACACTTTATTTACAAAATTTACAGTCATTCGTTTCCCTTGAGCCAAGATTTCAGATGCAGAAACCAGTTTCTGAACCGCGTCCGGTAAAGACCGGTCTCTGTTCTGAGTCCTGCACGGCACTGTTTAAGTCCAGAATTAATTGCCCCAAACCAGCCTGCCCCGTTGTCAAGGGGCCCTGATTTGATATTTTTTTTCTCTTTCAATGTATCATTCAACAATATTACATTTAGGGCACCTGGCATAGAATTGGCTAGCTTTGCTCCAGGCCCACTCTCACTAATGTTTTGTGCTATGTTATTCGTGTGTATAATGTTTTTGTAAACCCCACGGGAACAAGCCCATCTCGGGCACCTGGCCATACATCAGAACATTCTGGTTTGGGCATATTCATTTTGCACCCAGGTGTGTACACACCTCCACTGTGGCATGTCAATTCAAATAAAATACCCTGTGTTCTGTTCAGGGGTGAGCTAAACAAACACATGTTGTTACTCTTTATTATTTATTAGTGTAATACCTCCCTTTGGGATAACCCCCCAATTGCCATATTAATACTCATGCAGCCATATGCCCTGTCTAGTTCCTGTTTCGTATGGCTCCTATTTACTCCACAGGGACACTCTAACCCACTAGAATTCTCTGGCTGTCTAAGTTATCACCCATAATAGTTCCAATCTTATGGAATCATTGTTATATGTTTGTCATCCTGCAAAGGGGCCGGAACCTCAATCCTGCGATACCTGCAATGAGAATAGTTATTGCTGCTGCTGTCGTCCGATTCTGTGGGAACAAACATAATTAGTAATCTACTCAGCAAAGATGGAATTACCCAGTTCAGTTCTGTTCTTGTCATTAGTTCATTGTTTCTCCTTATCTCCTCTTGCCTGGAAGCAATTCTTTTGGAAATGTCTAGTTTGTCTACAGTAATTACATATTGCCTTACCACCATGGCTGTTCCCTTGATTGCCCAATCTACACTCACTCTGTTTGTGTCCCTGCTTGCCACACCCAAGACACTTGCCTACGAAGCGCACAGCAGACACAGAGGCTTCCTTCTTTTTCTCATTCAGCCTGTTTTCTGTGTTCCCTGCCCAATTCATAATTGATGGCAACAATTTACGCAGTGTTTCCTTTTCTAGTACTGTCAATGGCAATACAATGATTTCCTCACTGTTGTCCATTTTTATTCGAGTGCAAATGGGATTTACTTTTACTGTTTCTTTCATCATTTGTGACCGAGTTGTCGGCCCATGATTCAGGTCGGAGCTTGACCCGGCTCCCCTACTACTCCTTCCTTTGTCAGTCTCACTGGCTCTACTGCTCCCTGCACCTGCATTATCACCTTCCTGCTTCTTCTTCTAATTGATCCCATTCAATATCATCATCTTTCAAAGCCTTCCTACTTCCAATGCCTGCTACTCTACACACTTTCCTTGTTGTTCTTTTAGCTTTAGACATGCATTTCTGCAAAATTTTCAATTGCTCTCTAAATAATGTATTTTCTTGCTGTATGGTTTTTGCGTTATCCAATGCACTCCCCAGTGCCCCTTCAACAGGCTACATAAAATTACAATTCCCTTGTCAGTCCTATCCTTATTCTGTTATTCCACCAATCACGCTGTTGGCTTGGGACCCACTTCAGGTCCCAGCCACTTTTGGTCATTTTTTCATACAATTTAACTTTTTTTTTTTCACTCACATACTCAATTATTCCACTTATACCTGTTCCATACATTTTGCCACTTTTTTCATTCACACACTCAATTACTTCATTCATTCTTACTCCCTGCTTGATCAAGCCCGTTAACCGAATATTAACGCTGCGCGCCTATATTCCTTACACTGCTGTAAAATCCTTTCTCTAGATTCTCAGCCCAAACGTACACGTTACTACGCGCCGGTGGTAATTTACTAGTCAAACTGCCGTAAAACCCCTCTCTGTGAATTTACAGTCTGAAACACAATTTATTGATTAGTCAATTACCCTGCTGTCAGACTTCA
This sequence comes from Acipenser ruthenus, assembly GCF_902713425.1. Classification (NCBI taxonomy): domain Eukaryota; kingdom Metazoa; phylum Chordata; class Actinopteri; order Acipenseriformes; family Acipenseridae; genus Acipenser; species Acipenser ruthenus. Next base: position 51,684,430 of record NC_081191.1, on the reverse strand, counting down.
AAGAGTCCACAGCCAACTATGAACCCCTCAAGATTCACAGCCAAAACTATGCGCCTGATACGCGCCTGTGGTAACTTGCTAATCGCACTACTGTAAAACCTTTTTCTCAGATTTACAGCCCAAAACAAAGTGTATTGATTAGTAAGTTACCCTACTGCCTAACTCCTCAGAGCTGACAGCCAACTATGAACCCCTCAAGATTCATAGCCAAAACTACGCAACGTGCGCCAAAATATCCCTGATAATACCTGTATCCTGGTCTTGAAACAATTTTTATGCAGTTCTTTTGATCCTAAAACACATATGGAATTTCATTCAATCTCAGTCTGTTAACGTTCTAGCCTCTAAATACGGAGGGTGGTTTTTGTTCAATTTACTCACCCTTCCAGGTAGACTGGTAACAGACACAAGATGAACAACCAAAGCATATTCAGGATCCTGCAGACTACGCCATAATCTGTAGTGGATTTACTCTCCTCTATCCAAAGAAACTCGGGATTCAGGTTGATTATCAGCTCCAGATATTTTAATCAATGTATACAAGGGAAGAGTCTACAAGAGACTGTTAACACAAGTGGGTTTACAGTTGATATTTATACAGTTTGTACAAGCTGGAAAGTAGGGTGTGACTGGTGTCTGTGTTACCAGAAAGTTCATTAGAACAATGGGATGGCCAGTACAAGATAAGATCAAAACAGAGCCGGTGTTTATCAGAAAGTCCAGTAGGACAGGGGGATAGGGAGTGGTACAAGATAAGATCAAAACAGAGCCAGTCTTATCAGAGGGCCTGGGGTGGGGGGTAATATTGTCGAGAAGCTTGGGGGTTCAACTGTTAAGCTTCAGCTGATGTAATCACTGTCTGTTGTAGACTGAAAGGCACTTCATATTCAGTTAAATATATTTTGTCAGAATTCCATATTTTTCCTCCACAGTCCCTCCTTTTTGGAGCGCCGATAATTCTTTATCCGAAGATACAAAACCAGAGGTCACCAGTACATGGTTTGTTTTAGCGGGGGTCGTTTTAAGATCAAAACAGACCAAGTCTTATCAGAGGGCCTGGGGTGGGGGGTAATATTGTCCAAAAGCTTGGGGGTTCAACTGTTAGGCTTCAGCTGATGTAATCACAGTCTCTTCTAGACTCTTCTGTTGTATACATTGATTAAAATGTCTGGAGCTGATAATCAACCTGAATCCTGAGTCTCTTTGGATAGAGGAGAGTAAATCCACTAAAGTGTCAGTACTTGTTTCAAGCAATGTATGTGGGAAAAACATCGTTGCAAGCATTTACCTTTGCTGACATGCCAAACATCGAAGTAGTGGTTTATATAACTTTCTTCATTTCTGATGTATTTCTTTATCTGTGTATGTCGATCTAACAACAGATATTTTCCTGCAGGAATTTCATTGTCCTCTTTAAGCCTTCCAACTCCATATGAGATGAACTTTGTACTTCATTTGACTGTAAAAAATGAAAAAAATAACCAGATATATTTTGCCAGCAAATTAAACTTGATGATGGAAATATCTCGGCCATGAAAAGCTCGAGCTTTGCTGCTAATATAGCTCCTCAAGACAAGTTGAAGACTAATGTATTACAAAAAACTTCACAAATTGAAACAATTAATCCTTAAAACATGTTATTGTGATTCCTGTGGATCTAAAGAAAACTACTGTACCTGCACCAGCTGTGTGTTAAGCACTTTATTGGTATTCAGGTCCATCATGTTATAAACTCCATATTTTGCAGAATACCTTGGGGAGTCACATCGGCCATCCCCGTCAACAACAAGGCCTTTATCTTTGACACTTGACAACAGCTCCTGATTAGCAAGCCACACTACTGAAACAGCAGGGATAAGGTAATGCTACTGTATCTAGAAGTAAGTCCTCATAGAAGGAACAGGTATTGTGAGGTGTCTGAAGTAGGTAAGTGCCTTTGTCACACTGCTTCCACTGAATAAGATAGCAGCTTCTTGAAGGATCTCAGGATGTCAGCTTCAACAACATTACTGGGGAGTTGGTTCCATACTCTCACAATTCTCTGTGTAAAAAAGTGCCTCCTATTTTCTGTTCTGAATGCCCCTTTATCTAATCTCCATTTGTGACCCCTGAACCTTGTTTCTTTTTTCATGTCAAAAAAGTCCCCCGGGTTGACATTGTCTATACCTTTTAGGATTTTGAATGCTTGAATCAGATCACCGCGTAGTCTTCTTTGTTCAAGACTGAATAGATTCAGTTCTTTTAGCCTGTCTGCATACGACATGCCTTTTAAACCTGGGATAATTCTGGTTGCTCTTCTTTGCACTCTTTCTAGAGCAGCAATATCCTTTTTGTAACGAGGTGACCAGAACTGAGCACAATATTCTAGGTGAGGTTTAGTAATGAGTAATGTAAAGTTTTAACATTACTTCCCTTGATTTAAATTCAACACTTCTCACAATATATCCAAGCATCTTGTTGGCCTTTTTTTATAGCTTCCCCACATTGTTTCCTGCATTTCCTTCCCCACATGACTGCTTCCTAATGCAATTTGTCAAGGCTCCAACTAGAGGGGAGGCATGCCTTGATTTAGTCTTTTCAAATAACGAAGACAGAATAACTAAAACAGAGGTCAGAGAGCCATTGGCAAACTCAGACCACAACATGGTCTCATTTGAAGTGTAATGGAAATCATAAGACCTCACCTAGAATATTGTGTTCAGTTCTGGTCACCGCGTTACAAAAAGGATATTGCTGCTGTAGAAAGAGTGCAAAGAAGAGTGACCAGAATTATCCCGGGTTTAAAAGGCATGTCATATGCAGACATGATCAAAGAATTGAATCCGTTCAGTCTTGAACAAAGAAGACTTACACAGTGATCTGATTCAAGCATTCAAAATTCTAAAAGGTATTGACAATGTCGACCCAGGGGACTTTTTCAACCTGAAAAAAGAAACAAGGACCAGGGGTCACAAATGGAGATTAGATAAAGGGGCATTCAGAACAGAAAATAGGAGGCACTTTTTTACACAGAGAATTGTGAGGGTCTGGATCCAACTGCCCAGTAATGTTGTTGAAGCTGACACCCTGGGATCCTCCAAGAAGCTGCTTGATGAGATTCTGGGATCAATAAGCTACTAACAACCAAACGAGCAAGATGGGCCGAATGGTCTCCTCTCCTTTGTAAACTTACTCATGTTCTTATTTGTATATGAAGTTGAACTGGCCCATTGACAACACACTGAAAAGGTAACATAATATGCTGCTAAGAGGGACATATATTTTTGACCCAGGTTAATATAATCAAATAGAGCTGGTGTTAATATTAAAAACATCTTTAACCCTTAGCGGTCCATTTATTCAGCGCGTGTCAGGCTTGTCAGGTCGAATTTATTTTCATATGCGCAGTTCATTTTACTCGCGCTGTTTAAATGTATTTTTTTTCACAGTAAAACAGGTTTAAAAGGCACTGCATATCAACAGGACACTCAGTACTGCATCTCCAGCACCGCCCCACCCCTCGTTCGCTGTATTTTTCAAATAACTCATAATTATACATACCAATAAATCATCTCTTGAGCACTCGTTTTATCACCAAACTCCTCAATAATGCGATCCAAGTCATTATTTTATTACTATAACATCTCAAAAAGCTCTGCAAATGTCTGTGATATTCTCTGAGCGCTGGATGCAGAAGCAGCTATCTTGTTTCTGTATGTCTGTGTTATCTATGTGGTGTCGGGTCTATCAGTATTCATGAGATACGCCCCCTTTTTTTCGGCTTCTCTCGGCTCCTATCGGTCTCACTCGGCCATTGAATGGTTTTCTCTGTTTTTTCTGGTGAAAAAACGACTAGAGACCTGTTTTTTGCGTCTTTTTGATGATGTCGGACAGGGTCCGACATTGGACCGGAAAGGAAAAATTGCGATGTCAGACCAGGTCCGACATAGGACCGCAAAGGGTTAATATATATATACTTGTAACAGGGCGAGCAGCCCTGTACATTGTTTATTTATTTTTAGATCGGTGTCTCCCCCTCCGCCCCTGTGCAGAGTATTGTTTTTGTTTATTATGATTTATTGTATTTATGTCGGCGAACGCCGTATGTTTTATTGTTTGTATTTTGACGGCGTAGCCGATTTTGTTTTGTTTAGCGTGGATGGGTAGCCCCATCCACAAGATAATTAAAACTCGTGCAGAAGGTGGCCATCTCCTGAATTTAATTAGGTGATTTAATTTATTGCTAATCGGGAGATGGTCACCTGTTATAAAAAACCTGCAGCTCTCTAGTTCAGGGTGGGTGTCAGAAGGAGAGAATGTGCGAGAGGAGTGACGGAGAAACGAGAGAAAGAAAGTAAACATAGGAACAGTGAAGGCAATCTGCCTAGCCTGACCTGTGTTGCAGTTATTTTGTGTTCGTGATTTATTTTTGTTTACCCTTTTATTTTGCTCTGTGAGCGAGTGTTTATTTTCTGTTTAAATATTTTATTTATTTTTGGATTCTTAAATAAAACGGCGCCCGCGCCACTGCACCATACCTTTTTGTTTTGTTGTGCCTTCTTCTGGTCTGACGTCACCCTCAGCCATTCCTGTCACAATACTGTATATATATATATATATATATATATATATATATAATATATATATATACACACTTGTATTTGGCAGAAAGGACCCTGTGAACCCCAGTTCACCTAAATATTAGGGAAAGGAGGGGTTGAAAATGAGAACCATAAGATCATGTTCCAATATTTTGGAAAGAGTTATACCCAATTATTTTTTAATGTTTTTATATAACTCCAATTAGTTTTAAAAATGAGTGGACTGGATCCTTCTAGAATATATCATTAACTCAAAGACAAGAACTATCAAGGCAGATTGATGATCAGATTTAATTGAGACTCCTGATGTATTCAATGGAGGGAAAATCCTATATATGCCCAGAGCACGACCCATTCTGTATCATTGAACTTGATCTTGATCTTGCAAGTTGACTTGCTCCATGCTCTGAAGACAGTTCTTATTTTTATTATTATTATTATTATTATTATTATTATTTTTATTTCTTAGCAGACGCTCTTATCCAGGGCGACTTACAATTGTTACAACATATCACATTATACATTATTTCACATTATACAGATATCACATTATTTTTACATATAATTACCCATTTATACAGTTGGGTTTTTACTGGAGCAATCGAGGTAAAGTACCTTGCTCAAGGGTACAACAGCAGTGTCCCCCACTGGGGATTGAACCCACAACCCTCCGGTCAAGAGTCCAGAGCCCTAACCACTACTCCACACTGCTGCCCTACACTACACATCCATATACTGGAAGGTAAGCATATATTTGAATATATATCTCTTTATATTGAATGCATTGCTGTAAGGTATAGAAATTATATTTTAGTCTTAAGAGATATATTGAATGTTTTAGAACGTAGTTGTGGGTGCTTTAGCTTTTTGCATGACTAGCCTGAAGACTAGACATATAATAACCATATCTGTATTACTGTATTGAAGTACTACTGCTGTTAAACCTGCAAAGGCACTGGATCGCCCAGATTGCTTATTAATTGGGTTTCATGGTGGTCTGCGCAACCAACCAATCCAAGTTTTAAAGCATATAATAAACCTAAAGAGCACTACGACTGTTCTGATTAGTTAAAACTTCAAATTAAATGAGTTTGTGTGATTTTCTTGATTATTAAAAAGTTGTCTGGACATATAGCATGCCCAGTGCACAAACAAAATCACTTACAGGAGTTTAAAACATCTCTGTCCTAGGGGCTCCCGAGTGGCGCATCCAGTAAAGGCGCTCCTCGCAGGATGTGCCCTATAGCCTGGAGATCGCAGGTTCGAATCCAGGCTATGTCACAGCTGACCGTGACCGAGAGTTCCTAGGGGGCGGCGCACAATTGGCTGAGTGCTGCCCGGGTAGGGAGGGCTTAGGTCGGCAGGGGAATCCACGGCTCACCGCGCATCAGCGACCCCTGTGGCCGATAGGGCGCCTGTGGCTCTGCAGCGGAGCCGCCAGATCTGTGTTGTCCTCCGGCACTATAGGTCTGGTAGCATTGCTGTGGATCTACAGTGCGAAAAATGACGGCTTGGAAGGAGCACGTTTCGGAGGACGCGTGTTTCAGCCTCAGTTTCCTGAGTCGGCGGGGGGGGGGGGTTGCGAGCGGTGAGCCGGGGATACAGATAATAATTGGGCATGCTAAATTGGGGTGAAAACCGGGCTAAAAATAATTGGCGACGACTAAAATTTATAAAAAAAATAAAAATAAAAAAAATAAAAAAATAAATAAAACATCTCTGTCCTTGTGACAGGTTTGACCGATGGTGTGGTGTAAAATGACAGACTCCAGTCCAGTTTTACAATTTAAGCGCTTGGGTTTTTATTTCCCTTTGCCCCAAGCTACCAAAACACGCTCCAAACAAATAATAATAATAAATCAAATAAACAATAGGGAAGCCGGGATACACAACAATGTGTAACCCGACAAAATAACAAGAAACGGGGGTTGCAGTCCCAAAATAAACCAACACCAAAACAATAGTCCGCCTTCTTTGTGCAGTCCAAGCACGGGGAAAACACGGGGTAGTAAAACTCAGCACTTCCGGGTTGTCGCTCCTCTAGCGTAATCCCGGAGCGTCCCGTTAGTGCTCTAAAGAGACAAGGAGTAGATGGGTTAACAGGACAGTCCAATCCACAAAACGTCCCGTCCTTTAATTCCCTTCCTCTGTTACTCTATTAGTTAGTTTTAGTTTCAGTTTCTCTCTGTCTCTCTCTCTCTCTCTCTCACACACGCACTGTACCTTGTCAGAAGGAACAGAACCCCGGGCCACGCCCCCTTTTGTACGCCCCGTCCCGTCCCCATTGGTCAGCGAGGGCAACCGCCGTCAGCCAATGCGTGATTGCCACTGCGCTTCCCGACCGGGTCTGTGACGTTGCGCACCGCGGCTCTGCCTGCTCCTCCTCCCCAGTGCCCTCACCGGTCGGAAGGGAGATCTAAAACAAGAATTCACTCTCTCTTTGTCACATATCCCACCGCTCAGAGTGGAGCCGAAGGAACACTCGGCCAAACCTACCAACCCCATACTCCCCCCTCCCGGGAAAAATAATCCGCATTTTGGTGATCTTTCCCTGCACGATGTACCATACGATACATGTAAGGCTGCAATGCCAAATACCACCGAGTTATCCGGGCATTGCTATCCTTCATAGTGCTTAACCATCTGAGTGGGGCGTGGTCTGTGACTAGATCAAATGAATGTCCCAGTAAGTAATATCTGAGGGAGTGAGTCGCCCATTTAATGGCCAAGCACTCCTTCTCCACAACCGAGTAATTGCGCTCCCTAGGAAGCATTTTTTTGCTGATGTAAAGAATGGGGTGCTCCACCCCGTTAACCCTCTGGGACAAGACCGCCCCCAAACCAACCTCTGACGCGTCAGTATGGAGGAGGAATCTCTTGTTAAAGTCTGGTAATATTAGCGCAGGAGCCTGGCACAGTTTGCGCTTAATGGTCTCAAACGCTCCCTGACACTGTTCTGACCACTTGACTAAATTTGGCGCACTTTTCTTAGTGAGGTTCACCAGAGGATCGACCACGGTGGCATACTCGGGGATAAAGCGGCGGTAATAACCGGCCAATCCTAACAGTGATCTCACCTGGGATTTAGTTTTGGGGACCGCCGCGTCCACCAAAGCCTGGACTTTGGTGGCTACGGGTTTCACCTGTCCGTTTCCCATGATAAATCCTAAGTACTGAGTTTCAGATTTCGCAAACGCACATTTTTTTAGGTTGGCTGTCAGCCGGGCAGCCCTCAGAGACTGGAGGACGGCTGTAAGTCGAATTACATGCTCTCTCCAGGTGGAGCTATATATCACCACATCGTCAATATAAGCTGCTGCATACTCACGATGGGGATGTAATACCTCGTCCATCAGTCTCTGAAAGGCGGCGGGCGCACCATGTAACCCAAACGGCATGGTTTTAAAATGGAACAGACCATCCGGAGTTGAAAATGCCGTTTTTTCACATGAATCACGGGTTAAAGGGATCTGCCAATATCCCTTCGTCAGGTCCAAAGTTGAGATAAACCCGGCCGTCCCCAGTCGGTCGAGAAGTTCGTCGATCCGAGGCATGGGGTAGGCGTCGAACTTGGCGATAGCATTGACCTTTCGAAAATCGACACAGAAGCGATTAGTGCCGTCCTTCTTGGCCACTATAACAATAGGACTGCACCACTCGCTTCTGGAAGGCTCAATGACCCCAAGTTCAAGCATCGCCCTCACCTCGTTCTGGACGCCACTCCGCCGGCTTTCTGGGATCCGGTAGGGCCTCTCCCGAACAGTGACCCCTGGCGGAGTAATAACAGCATATTTGGTAAGGTTAGTTCTGCCGGGCACGTCAGAAAACACATCCCCAAATTTCCCAATCAACTTACGCAATTCTACTTGCTGATCTGGAAGTAACTGTTTCCCCATTGAAATCTGGCTGGGGCTAGGGGTCTCTATACAGGGTCCTAAGTCATCCTCCATCTCGCCTGGGGCTATGAATAAGACCTCCCTTGCCTTCCAGGGCTTTAACAAATTGACATGATAGATTTCTGTTTTGTTTCGGCGATCGGGTTGTCTAATTTCATAATTCACTAATCCTATGGCCCGTATCACCTCATATGGCCCCTGCCATTTAGCACACAGTTTCGATTCCAATGATGGAAGAAGCAGCATTACTTTATCTCCTGGCCGAAAGGTTCGAATTCGTGCATTGGTATTGTAATGCCGCTGTTGCCGATGTTGAGCCGATCTAAGATTTTCCTGAGCCAGTCGACCAATTAAATCAAGGCGATCACGCAGTAGGAGCACATGCTGCACTACATTTTTAGAGGAGCCCTTGTGTTCTTCCCAACCTTCTCTCAACAGGTCGAGGATGCCCCGTGGCTGCCGGCCATATAATAGCTCGAAGGGGGAAAATCCCGTTGAGCTCTGAGGCACCTCTCTTACTGCGAAGAGTAGGTAAGGAAGAAGAGTAGCCCAATGTTTCTGCTCCTGACTCACAAACCGTTTCAACATTTGCTTCAATGTTTGGTTAAAACGTTCCACCAGCCCATCCGTTTGGGGATGATAAACGGATGTCCTAATGGGACGTATTTTTAGAATTTTGTACACCTGCTGTAGCGTTTTCGACAAGAAGTTTGTTCCATGATCAGTCAATATTTCTTTTGGGATCCCTACCCTAGCCATAATCTGACTTAACTCTTTCGCAATTGCTGTGGCACTAGTGGACCGCAACGGAACTGCTTCCGGGTACCGCGTTGCATAATCCACCATCACTAATATGTGCGTGTACCCGGAATCAGAAGGCAGCACTGGCCCAACTATGTCCATTGCAACGCGTTCAAAGGGAGTGGAGATAATAGGCAGTGGGACCAGAGGGGCGGGGCGCACTCGACCCGGTGCTACTCTCTGACATTCTGGGCAGCTAGCTACATATTTCGCCACTTCGGTGTAGAGCCCTGCCCAGTAAAATCGAGCCAGTATTCGGTCCCTCGTCTTGTCCACGCCAAGATGTCCTGCAAAGGGGACGTCATGCGCCAGCCTCATGACCTCTGGTCGACAGGACGGGGGAACCATCAACTGTTTGACAGGCTGTCCTGTGCCCGGGGCTGGGTTTACTCTATAAAGCAAGTGCCCCTCTACCACGAAATGGGGATATACCAGCGTCCCAATGCCGTCAACATCCTTACCCTCAATAGACCGGACCTGTTCCCAAGCGTGCACCAGTGTGGGGTCGTTGTTCTGCTCCCACACTAGGTCCGCGCTTGAGGCCCACACGTCCGGGATATTGACAGGGGCTGGAGCAGTCTCTACCCTCGAGGGTCCAGTAACCTCGCCCGCCCGGTCACACTGCGTTCCGACTCCCTTCGACTGACGTTTGGGACCATCAGCACCTTCTCCCGCCAGACCCCAACCATGTCTTATCGATGCGCCTTCCCACTTTTCCTTCCGTCTCTCCTTACGTGTTTTTCTAGGACGAAAAAGTGGAGAAAACAGCTCTGTATGGAAGGGAAAAACAGTACCAATTACTTCCCTTCCCCGGGGGTCTGCCGTGTCTACACGTGTGGTCGAGGCTGCCGATATTTTCACTAAATCTTTATATTGCGGCCAGTCTCGACCCAGAATAACTGGATGTGGCAACTTTTCGGCCACCCCCACTACTAGGTGGCGCTTTATCGGGCCTACCGATAAATATACTTTTAGAGTGGGGTATGTCGCCGTATCCCCATGGATACAGGAGATTGCCACCTGGCCTTGTGGCTGCCACGACATACCGCCAAGGAGAGCTGTTCGAATTAAAGTTTGCTCACACCCTGTGTCCACTAATGCGTGGGTGTTCACATTCCCCAATACAACATCAACCATACACGGGCCCTCCCGACCATTTCCCCATTTCCTACCTGTCTCAGACGCCAGGTGACACGCAGCCACGTCGCACTCCATGGCCGCCGGGCAGTATCTGGCAATGTGTCCCGGCTGCTGGCACCTAAAACAGACGGGTGGGGCAGAGGGTAAAGGCGGTACATATTTGTCCCGCTGCTGGTATGACAGCGGGGCAGGGGGAACCATTCTACCCCAGCTGGGGGCCAACCTCTGCCTCCATTGTAAGGGGGCCGGGTGGCCCGACGGGGCCGGTGATCTGACGGCCCTGGGTCCGGGAAAAGGGTTCGACGGCGGTCCTTTGGCAGCGGAGGGAGGGGGGCAGTCCAGCAGGGTGGTTCGGGCGGACACCAGGGAGTCCTCATAGTTTTCGGCTAACGCCACGGCCTGCTCCAGCGTCGTGGGGTTATGCCGGCGTACCCATGCCTGCGTCTCAGCCCCGACCACATGGCAGAATTGTTCCATCACAATGGCCTCCCCCATCTGAATCCCGGTTTTCTGACTGGGGTTCAGCCATTGCGCCATGTGGTCGCATAATTGCTGGGCTACCACCCTGGGCCGGGTGTTGGGGGGTCGCCGGAACTCCCGGAATCTGACCCGATGAGTCTCCCCCGTGATATTGAGACGGCGGAGGATAGCCTGCTTAACCAGGTCATACTGGGCGGCATCATCGTCAGTCATGGCCCGGTACGCTGCTTGTGCTTCCCCGATCAAGCAGGGACCAAGTTGGCTCGCCCAGTACTCCCGGGGCCATGCTGCAGTGGTAGCCAACCGTTCAAAGGCTACAAGGTAGGCCTCCGGGTCATCCTCCACCGTCATTTTCTGGGCCCGGGCCTTTGGGGCAACCAGCACGGGGCCCGTCGCCGCTGACGTCATCCCCATCCCGACCCTCTCGATAAGAGCCGTGTATCTCTCCTCCCTCCTCCGTTCCTCAGCCTCCCTCCGGCTGTCCAACGCCTCAAGGATTGCCGACAAAGTGGTTGGGTCCATCCCACGATGACACCACGTGTGACAGGTTTGACCGATGGTGTGGTGTAAAATGACAGACTCCAGTCCAGTTTTACAATTTAAGCACTTGGGTTTTTATTTCCCTTTGCCCCAAGCTACCAAAACACGCTCCAAACAAATAATAATAATAAATCAAATAAACAATAGGGAAGCCGGGATACACAACAATGTGTAACCCGACAAAATAACAAGAAACGGGGGTTGCAGTCCCAAAATAAACCAACACCAAAACAATAGTCCGCCTTCTTTGTGCAGTCCAAGCACGGGGAAAACACGGGGTAGTAAAACTCAGCACTTCCGGGTTGTCGCTCCTCTAGCGTAATCCCGGAGCGTCCCGTTAGTGCTCTAAAGAGACAAGGAGTAGATGGGTTAACAGGACAGTCCAATCCACAAAACGTCCCGTCCTTTAATTCCCTTCCTCTGTTACTCTATTAGTTAGTTTTAGTTTCAGTTTCTCTCTGTCTCTCTCTCTCTCTCACACACGCACTGTACCTTGTCAGAAGGAACAGAACCCCGGGCCACGCCCCCTTTTGTACGCCCCGTCCCGTCCCCATTGGTCAGCGAGGGCAACCGCCGTCAGCCAATGCGTGATTGCCACCGCGCTTCCCGGCCGGGTCTGTGACGTTGCGCACCGCGGCTCTGCCTGCTCCTCCTCCCCAGTGCCCTCACCGGTCGGAAGGGAGATCTAAAACAAGAATTCACTCTCTCTTTGTCACAGTCCTCCTTAAACATCTCCCCTGAGTTTAAGTGCTCAGAGCATATATATAAATAAAAAGAGTATGTGCAATTCTGACAGTGGTCCTAGAAGCCCACTTCAGTATGATCATGTTTAAATGTGTATTTTTTTGTTTTACTCTAAATTAATATTTTAATGCTTTTGATGATGATATTTTCTTAAATTGCTGTTTTACAGGGAAATAAAACATAAACCGTCAAAGTATGAGTATGACTATTGAGATTATTATTTATGTTTGTACTTCACTGATTAGTATGCAATTATTTGATGAGTTTAAAACTGCAAAGCTCATGAGCAGCAAAGCAGAACTCTCCATAGGAGCAGAACTCTCAGACCCCTGGCTTGCCCACCCTACTGAAAGGCTATCTGTCTGTCTGCCACTGAACTGGATGATTTATCCCTCTCTCTCAGTCCTATTGCAGTCATGATCTGACACATTTTTAAACCTGAAGAAACATTATTTTTGGGTTGATCTGGCACCTATGACCGCAACTATACAAGCTATAAAACATCTTTTTCTGCTATGTACATGTTTCTTTTGTCAAAAAGTGAGGGGGCATTTTTAAAAGTCAGGTGGGGCATGGCCCCTCTGCCACCACCCATACTCCATTCTTTACTCCATCATTGTATTATACAGCTCAACAAACATGTTTTCCAATAAAATGTTTAACCCTCAGAGTACTACAGGGCCGATGATCGGCTCATGGAGGTGTGCTGCGTGAGGACTAAACGGCCGATTATCGGACATAGATCTGCCCTCCCATTTGCTCTCTGTAATTTTTTTATTGGTCAGTTTTACCTAGCAACAAACTGTGCCGAGCAATAGCAGAGGGCTTTGGTGTTATTATTACCCAACTAAAATGGTTGTAAAGTGAAGACCTTTTTTATTGGTTAAAAAGAAAACCCTGTATCCTAGACTAGAGAGTTGAGAAATGGTGGATTTAGAGAGTGCGTTTTTAAGCGATTTGGACAGAGAATGTTTTAAAGGTTTTACGGCTTCTGAGGCTGATAAACCGTATAATTGGTAGGGACGTGTGACAGGTGCGAGTGGTGTAGTGTATACAAAAGACCAGACAGTAAATTATTCCCAAAAATGTCTGTGTTTTTAATAAACAAACAAAAAGAGCCACCCCTTTACCAGCGATGGTATCGGGGGGTTGTGGCAGGATGGCTTGCAGTGGTGAGGTGTGGTGACGTCACGGACCAGGAAGTAACTGAACCAAAACAATGGATGGGCGGGTGAAGCTGAACGCAATGGCGGTCAGCGTATTTAATAAATAAATAAACAAAACAAAAAGATTTAAACCAACAACAAAACACAAAACAAAAAGGCGCGATGGCCAAACAAATAAACAGAAACAAGTATATTTTAAATATAGCAATTGTTTTTCGCTCGCTCTCCCGTGTTCTCCCGTACTCTCCTCTGTACACTCACTCCCGCAGCACGGACAGCTGCAGGTTCTTATACTCTGGCCGAGGGGTTAACTAGCTGTTAATTATCTTATTACCCCTCGGCCACAGTCTGCACGCATTTGGTAAGGATGTGTGACTGTCAGCTAGTTAAATAATCAGTAGCTGATCAGCCACGCATCCTCACGGGGTTTTTAAATATACAAACAATAAGAAATACGCGGCGCTGTTATCTGCGCTGCAAACAATAAGAAATAAATATATAGGGGCGGGACACTCCACCACACTTGCCCCCCCTTGTGCGCAGCACACATGGCCTTTTCGGCCACCTCCCCCCTTAGTCCCGGCTAGCAGTCCCAGCCCAGGAACAGGGGCAGCAACGGGCCAAAGGTGGCGGCCACGGTGGGATGTCCTCCTCCCACCCAAACAGCTGTAGTGTCCCAGTGGACCACGCACAGGCCGGCTCCTCCGGCCAAGGAAATTTTGGGGGTGGTCTCCAGACCTGCCCCCTCTTCTTCATGGCTGGCAGCTCCCCTCCGTGGGGCTCCGGCCACCCGTTCTCCTGCAGCGAAATGGCTGCGGGGGGAGCTGGTCTCCTGACCTCTCCCCCCTTCTTCATGGCTGGCAGCTCCCCTCTGTGGGGCTCCGGCCACCCGTTCTCCTGCAGCGAAATGGCTGCGGTGGGAGCTGGTCTCCTGACCTCCCCCCCCTTCTTCATGGCAGGACTGGTAGCGACCTCAGGCAAAACAGGGCCCTCGGGAGGCGACGGCAGCAGCTGCGGACCCTCGGCAGGCGACGGCAGCAGCAGCGGACACTCGGGAGGCGACGGCAGCAGCAGCGGACACTCGGGAGGCGACGGCAGCAGCAGTGGACCCTTGGGAGGCGAACTCGGGAGGGGAGCCGCTGGCCATGGAGGCGGCAGCGGGAGCTCCACTTCTCCCTCGTACCCTGTAACTGGTGGCTCTCCAGGCGATGCGAAGCAACAGGCAGCCCCAGGCGATGCGGAGCAACAGGCAGCCCCAGGCGATGCGAAGCAGGCATCCTTGGGCGGTGTGAGGCAGGCATCCTTGGGTGGTGCGAGGCAGGGCAGGAGCAGTCCTTCCCAGAACCAGCAGGTATTCACCCTCTGCAGGTATTCACCCTCTGCTGGTGGAGGTGGAGATGGAACCAGCAGGTATTCACCCTCTGCTGGTGGAGGTGGGAGGGGCAAGCAGTTCTCCCATGGCGGCTGAGGTGGAACCAGCAGGCATTCACCCTCTGCTGGTGGAGGTGGGAGGGGCAAGCAATCCCCCCACGGTGGCTGAGGCGGAACCAGCAGGCATTCACCCTCTGCTGGTGGAGCTGGGAGCGGCAAGCAGTCCTCCCACGGTGGTTGAGATATAACCAGCAGGTATTCACCCTCTGCTGGTGGAGGTGGGAGGGGCAAGCAGTCCTCCCACGACGGCTGAGGCGGAACCAGCAGGCATTCACCCTCTGCTGGTGGAGGTGGCGGAGGCAGAGGCAGCTCCTGCTGCTCTGCCCCTAGCGGTGGTGGAGACAGAGGCAGCTCCTGCTGCTCTGCTCCTGGTGGTGGAGGTGGCGGAGGCAGAGGCAGCTCCTGCTGCTCTGCTCCTGGAGGCCTAGGTTCTGGACCTATGGGCTCCCCCCTTCTGGGCGCTGGATGCACGGGCTCCCCCCTTCTGGGCGCTGGATGCACGGGCTCCCCCCTTCTGGGCGCTGGATGCACGGGCTCCCCCCTTCTGGGCGCTGGATGCACGGGCTCCCCCCTTCTGGGCGCTGGATGCACGGGCTCCCCCGTTCTGGGCGCTGGATGCACGGGCTCCCCCGTTCTGGGCGCTGGATGCTCGGGCTCCCCCCTTCTGGGCGCTAGATGCTTGCGCTCCCCATCTTCGTATTGCGTGGGGCATATGGCCAACGTGTGCCCATATGCCCCACAGCCAGGGCATAACTCCACCACGAGGTTTATAACACAAACCTCCCAACCATCATCCCCGACCTCCTCCTGCTGTTGCTGCCATTGCTGTTGCTGCTGCAGCTTACCTCTCCCCCTTTTGGGCTGTGGACGCACCGACTCCCCCCTTTTGGGCTGTGGACGTTCGGGCTGCTCCCACTCAGGCGCTGGAGCCTGCTTCTTTGCCTTCTTGGCACCACCACTTCTTCCCTTCTTCGGGACCAGCAGTTCCACCTCCTGCCATGGAGGGGGTTGGTCAGGTGCTTTGTGCCCAACCTTGCCGACGGCAAAGCACCACTCCTCCCCTTTGAGGCAGGTGAAGCAGGTTTCCTGATCCCCCTGCGGCGATGGTATGGCCTTCAGGTGGATCCACTCCTCCGCGGTCTCCACCTCACCTCGATCGAAGGCCTGCACAAAGAGGGGGTCTTCATATGGGCACACATCAGGGAGGTGCCCATACTCCAGGCAGGCAAGGCACCATGTAGCCCCCTCCCTCTGATGCTCATGCCACCTCTTCATGTAGGCATCCACTTTATCCCATTTTTTTTTCCAAACACAAAACAGTATTTGAAAAAAAACAAAAAAAAAACGTCCTTTTCTTTCCTGGTCCGGCTGTTGGAGGCGTTGTTTGTACCACGCAGGACACCATATGTGGCAGGTTGGCTTGCAGTGGTGAGGTGTGGGGACGTCACGGACCAGGAAGTAACTGAACCAAAACAATGGATGGGCGGGTGAAGCTGAACGCAACTGCGGTCAGTGTATTTAATAAATAAATAAACAAAAGATTTAAACCAACAACAAAACACAAAACAAAAAGGCGCGATGGCCAAACAAATAAACAGAAACAAGTATGTTTTTCGCTCGCTCTCCCGTGTTCTCCTGTACTCTCCTCTGTACACTCACTCCCGCAGCACGGACAGCTGCAGGTTCTTATACTCTGGCCGAGGGGTTAACTAGCTGTTAATTATCTTATTACCCCTCGGCCATAGTCTGCACGCATTTGGTTAGGATGCGTGACTGTCAGCTAGTTAAATAATCAGTAGCTGATCAGCCACGCATCCTCACGGGGTTTTTAAATATACAAACAATAAGAAATACGCTGCGCTGTTATCCGCACCGCAAACAATAATACAAATAATAATAAATAAATATATAGTGTAAAAGAATCCGCCACTCACGGGTTCGTGTCCCTTTAAAAATTACGACCCAGAACACAAGAGAATGGATTTTCCTGCGCTAACGCGCTATTTTATTAATAAACACAAAATAAAACAAATATAACAAAACACAAAATGGACACCTAGCTCCGCTTTGGAGCGCTAACTAAACAGGTTATTTCCCTCACTAACTCGCAGGATGGCTAAGCCGTTTACCTTGTAACGATCAGTCTGCACAACTGAGAAGCAGTTGCACTGTCCTCCCTAAGGAGATACTACTGGCCCTATTCCTATAGCTAAATAAGTCAGCAAGAGTGACAGACAGCAAAAGCAGGGACATCAGAGGTGTCAATTTCATGAACAATCGGTTTATTATTGTGAACAATAATGTCAACAAATGAAAAAATGAACAAATGAATGAAATGAATAATGATAAGTAAGGAATTCAAATAATTGCAGGTAACAGGTAAGAATAAAGCTGGTACAGATGTAGGGACAAACAGAAGGCTAAACAGTATCACCAAATAGAAATGAATGTAGTGTCCGGAGGGTCTCCAATAAACCCACACTCACAAACACAACACACATAGATAGACAAAAGATGGTGGGAGAATGACAGGTAGGCCCAACAAGTCCAGTAATAGCAGGGTAATTGAAATCCATACAAAGTAACAAAAAAATACAGGAAATAAAGTAACAAATTAAAGTAGAAACAATCCAAACAAAAAAGAAATGATCTCACCCACAAATAAGGCAGTCCAGCAAAGTGTCCCGAAATGATGGTGATTGTAGAAAGTTGAAAACATTGAGTACGTTGAAATTGTTGAGACTGTCCAGTAGTGTTGAGTTGAATGGTGAACAGTTGTTTGGAAAAAATCAGGAGGATCAGGAAAAAATGGAGGCTGTCACACATAAAACAACAAACACTAAACAGACCTAGAAAAACAGCTAAACTTAAACAAGTAACAGTGAAAACAAAAAGAGCAGTTTAGACAAAGCGCAGAGACAAAAGAAAATAAACGGATGCACTGGAATTATCTAAGGATGGTAATGGATTCACTGAAATTTAAGTAAAGAAAATGCTGTAGTTTAATGGATTCCTCTGAGAAAGGGAGTCTCCCTAAGGCCTGATTAGCCAGCTTTAATACAAGTGCTGGCTACTAGAGCTCTGAGATTGGAGGGGAGGAAATCTGAATGAGCCAATGGGGAGAGAGAATGAACAGAGGGTGGTTGCAAGGAACTATGGGAAATGAAGTTTTAACCTGGCCAGGCTACTGACCCTAATTAAAGGGACAGGTGGGTGAGACTTACACCCACATTATGTAGCATGGGAATTGCTACAACCTGGCACCACAAAACACAAACAAACTACGCGGGTTTCACAGCACTTACTTCAGCGACTGCTCGGAAGCAGAGCACCTCATCTGCCTCCTTCTACTCAGCAGCTTCGATCAGATTAACTGATCCTCTCTCATACCCTGCCCTGGTCCCAATTCCTAATTACTGCCCAGGTGCAGGGGATAATTAAATAATAAAACAGTTAAATTAAACAATAAACCAAAACAATTAAACTAAACAGAAGTGCATTTTTACATGTTTTTTCTCTTCAGGGAGGCTTTAACCCCCTCCCTGCTGTCTCACACATCCCGCTGCTGTTACAATAGGGGCGGGACACTCCGCCACAGGGGTACACGGCGAGTATTCAAACTCAAAACCAAAAAACAACAATTGTAATTCCACGTCCTGGTGCACGAAAGTGTGCTCTTCAGTGTCGGGTCCATGGTGCGTGCTGATGTTGTGTGGTGAGGGAAGTGCTCAGTGCGGAGTGGACTGGCTCCATGGCTGCAGCCCCTTGCTCTCACTCCTCCTCTGTAACAACAAACAAACACGTAATACAAAACAACAAAAGCACAGCTCTGGACGTCTGTGTACTTTTCAGCACAAGGCCCCGTACTCACGTAGCTGCTTCCCCTTTGTACCCAGACACCTGCAAACAACTCATCGCCATGGTTTCTCCAATAGAGGGCCGACCCGCAGCTGCTTGCAATGGAGTCGATCCGGGCACCTGCAACTACGCGCCCCTCCTAATATGGTCACCTTCCGGTTTCCACCTACCATCAAGGCGGTCCATCTAGGAGACAGCGTACCACCGACCTTGCACAGCGTCCTTTCCGATTGGGAGGGAGATTTACAACATTGATCCTTTCTC
Organism: Acipenser ruthenus; assembly: GCF_902713425.1. NCBI lineage: Eukaryota > Metazoa > Chordata > Actinopteri > Acipenseriformes > Acipenseridae > Acipenser > Acipenser ruthenus. Next base: position 51,665,530 of record NC_081191.1, on the reverse strand, counting down.
TCTCTATCACAGGACTGTATATCTATGTGGATAGTGATGACAGCGATTTAAAAGAGGAGGAGGATGGAGGACAGGAGGATGAAGAGGGGGATGAAGAAGAGGAGGAGGATGTGGTGGGAGGTGACGACAGTACAGACAAAGATGAGCCTTTAATTCGGTTGCTGAACAAAAACTTCAGAGTCCCGATTTGGACCCAAGTAACAGAATTTCCAGAACAGAAAATAACATCGAACATAAAGAAGTACACAGAGGTTAGTGGTCTGAGATTTATTCCACACAGCGCAACCCGGCCTGCTGAATTCTTTGAGCTGTTGTTTTCAACGGAGCTTCAAGAACACATCTGCAACGAGTCCAATATATACACATTAGAAATTAACAACAAATACAGGGAAAGAAATGCTAAATCTAAAATGTATGAGAGACTATTTTCATGGTGGTTGGTGTCTGGCGGTATGACACAAAATAGATTACGTGCTGTTTTAGGATTGTGGCTGAATATGGGGTTAGTGTGGAAGCCTTGTCCCGGAACAAGTTTCTTTATTGTCTTGCAAACCTGCACTTGAACAACAGCAAAAAACAAAAGAAAAAAGAAGAACCTGGTTACGACAGTTTATTCAAAGTGCGATCAGTATTTACTAAAGTGGAGTCTCTTCTTACGAAGTACCACGTTTTAAATGAATTCATTGCAATCGACGAAAGCCTGGTTGGATTGAAAAACCGAACGTCACTTATGCAGTATCTTCCAAACAAAAAACATCAACGATTTGGAATAAAGCTGTGGGTGCTTGCTGTCAGTACAAACGGGTACGTATACAAATTAAAAGTGTACACAGGTGCTTCAAACGACACAGAGATGAGTGAATTTGGCCAGCCCTATGATGCTGTTATGTCTCTCATGGATGGTCTGTTGGATAAGGGACATACTTTGATTACTGACAATTTTTACACATCTTTTGTGTATTATATCTTTTGCTATTTTTAGCAATCTTAATAGTGTGCTTTTTGTTTATGGTGTAAGGGTGTGTTTTTGTCACCACTCATTCTAAAAGCACCTTTATTTACAATTTTTCAGTGGTCAGAATGTAAACAGTATTTTCGCTACCTTACCAGGTTGCCTATAAAATGACTTCCCTTTTGGGAAGTACAGAAACTTCCCGCTATTGACTTCCCTCCTGGTAATAACTCACAAGCAGTCAACGTTGATGATAGCATGGAACAAGTTCAGTACAAACTATGTAAATTGAGTGGGGTTTGGACATGGAGGAAAGCAGCCAATTACTATGCATGTTTTTTTCCAAACCACTTTCTCCATCACCTTCCCACTGGCTAAGCTAAGACTGCTGTGGATTCAATTAGCAATACAATCCAGGTAATACAAGCCAGTGGTGCTACTATTCTCCACATGCCCAGTAACTAAACAGAGGTTTTACTTAACTGAGGTGTTGACTTTTGTAGTACCTTACACTTTACCATTAATAAATGGTTACCATTCATTAAAAAGAGCAATTCTAGGCTTGTATATGCTCCTTGGATGCACACATAACCTAAACCTAGTGAAATTTAAGACAGTGCAAGTATAATATGACTGTTCGCTTTTATAGTTGTGCTAGGATACTAGGCCATATTATGGTTCCCAAGGTATTTCTTAGTGCTTTGATATTATAGGTAATTATTATAGCATTAAAGGATTGGTGAACCGTTTTTGTTTTTTTTGCAGAAATGTAAAGTTTAGGGTCTATTATACTGTAACATCATTTCAAAAAATTTTTTTTTTTAAAAAGTAACCTAAAGGCCGAAAAATAGGGCAAACCTGTTGATATTTTGCAGCACTTGCAACTATGCATATTTTTCGGAAACACATGGCTATCATCGGTCTATGAAGTATAAGAAGTCTTACCTGCCGTAATTACCATTGACTTAAGTGTGACGACTCTACGCAGTGTTTAAGAACATAAGAAATTTTAGAAACGAGAGGAGGCCATTCGGCCCATCTTGCTCATTTGGTTGTTATCTTATTGATCCCTTGAAGGATCCCAGGGTGTCGGCTTCAACAACATTACTGGGGAGTTGGACCCTCATAATTCTCTGGGTAAAAAAGTGCCTCCTATTTTCTGTTCTGAATGCCCCTTTATCTAATCTCCATTTGTGACCCCTGGTCCTTGTTTCTTTTTTCAGGTCAAAAAAGTCCCCTAGGTCGACATTGTCAATACCTTTTAGAATTTTGAATGCTTGAAACAGATCCCCGCATAGTTTTCTTTCTTCAAGACTGAACAGATTCAATTATTTGAGCCTGTCTGCATACGACATGCCTTTTAAACCCTGGATAATTCTGGTTGCTCTTCTTGGCACTCTTTCTAGAGCAGCAATATCCTTTTTGTAACGCGGTGACCAGAACTGAACACAATATTCTAGATGAGGTCTTACTAATGCATTGTAAAGTTTTAACCCTTTGCGGTCCTTGTCGGACCTGCTCCAGCATTGCAATTATTACTATCCGGTCCAACATCATCAAAAAGACGCAAAAAACGGGTTTCTAGTCGTTTTTTCTCTGGAAAAAGCCGAGAAAACCATTCAATGGCCGTGTGTGAGCGACAGGAGCCGAGACAAGCCGAAAAAAAAAAAAAAAGAAAATAGTCATACTTGCCCCTGGCATCAGATAATGGCCGCCATAAGGAAACAAGCTGGCTGTGACTGCATCAGCGCTCAGAGAATATCACGGACATTTGCAGAGCTTTTTTGAGATGTTATAGTAATAAAATAATGACTTGGATCGCATTAATGAGGCGTTTGGTGATAAAACGAGTGATCAGGAGATGATTGAGCGGTATGTACGACTATTATTATTATTATTATTATTATTTATTTCATAGCATATGTGAAAGCGATAGTGAACGAAAGGGTGGGGCGGGGCTGGAGATGCCTAGTGAGTGCTTTGTTGATATGCAGGGCCTTTTAAACCAGTTTGACTGTGGAAAAAATACTTTTAAACAGCGCGTCTAAAATTAACCGCGTGTGAAAATGAATTGGACCTGACGCGCCTGATACGCACTTAATAAATGGACTGCAAAGGGTTAACATTACTTCCCTTGATTTAAATTCAACACTTCACAATATATCCAAGCATCTTGTTGGCCTTTTTTATAGCTTCCCAACATTGTCTAGATGAAGACATTTCTGAGTCAACATAAACTCCTAGGTCTTTTTCATAGATTCCTTCTTCAATTTCAGTATCTCCCATATTATATTTATAATGCACATTTTTATTGCCTGCGTGCAGTACTTTACACTTTTCTCTATTAAATGTCATTTGCCATGTGTCTGCCAAGTTCTGAATGCTGTCTAGATCATTTTGAATGACCTTTGACCTTTGCGTGTTTGCCACTCCTCCTATTTTTGTGTCGTCTGCAAATTTAACAAGTTTGCTTACTATACCAGAATCTAAATCATTAATGTAGATTAGGAATAGCAGAGGACCTAATACTGATTCCTGTGGGAGACCACTGGTTACCTTGCTCCATTTTTAGGTTTCTCCTCTAATCAGTACTTTCTGTTTTCTACATGTTAACCACTCCCTAATTCATGTGCATGCATTTCCTTGAATCTCTACTGTCTTCCGTTTGAGAATTAATCTTTTATGCGGGACTTTGTCAAATGCTTTCTGGAAATCTAAATAAACCATATTGTATGCTTTGCAATTATCCATTTTCAATGTTGCATCCTCAAAAAAATCAAGCAGATTAGTTAGACACGATCTCCCTTTCCTAAAACCATGCTGACTGTCTCCCAGGATATTGTTCCCATATAGGTAACTTTCAATTTTAGATCTTATTATAGTTTCCATAAGTTCACATATAATAGAAGTCAGGCTTATTGGTCTGTAGTTACCTGGTTCAGTTTTGTCTCCCTTTTGTGGATTGGTATTACGTTTGTAATTCTCCAGTCTGTCGGTACAACCCCTGTGTCAAAAGACTGTTGCATGATCTTCGTTAGTGGTTTGTAAATAACTTCTTTCATTTTTTTTAGTACTATTGGAAGGATCTCATCCGGTCCAGGGGATTTGTTAATTTTAAGAGTTCCTAGTCCCTTTAACACTTCTGCCTCTGTTATGCTAAAGTTATTTAAAACTGGAACGGAACAGGTCGACATGTGGGGCATGTTGTCCGTATCCTCCTTTGTAAAAACTTGTGAAAAGTAATCATTTAATATATTTGCTATTTTTTTTCTTCGTCTATGATTTTGCCATTTGTGTCTCTTAGACATTTAACCTCCTCTTTGAATGTTCTCTTGCTGTTGTAATATTGGAAAAACATTTTGGAATTGGTTTTAGCCCCCTTAGCAATATTGATTTCTATCTCTCTCTTGGCCTTTCTAACTTCCTTTTTGACTTGTGTTTGCAGTTCCAAGTACTCGTTCTGTGTGCTTTGTTTTTGGTCCCTTTTAAACGCTCTGTAAAGTGCCTTTTTTCACTGAATATTTTTTTTAATTGATCTATTAAACCATTTTGGCCATTTTGTTTTAGATTTAGATTTGTCTACTTTTGGGATGTAATTGTTTTGTGCCTCTAGTACTACATTTTTAAATCACAGCCATCCTTGTTCTGTGGATGTTTTCTCTATTTTACTCCAATCTACTTCTGTTAGTCTCTGTTTCATACCTTCACAGTTTGCTTTTCTAAAATTGTAAACCTTAGCTTTAGTCATTACTTTTGGGGTTTTAAAAAACACTTCAAATGAGACCATGTTGTGGTCTGAGTTTGCCAATGGCTCTCTGACCTCTGTTTTAGTTATTCTGTCTTCGTTATTTGAAAAGACTAAATCAAGGCATGCCTCCCCTGTAGTCGGTGCCTTGACAAATTGTGTTAGGAAGCAGTCATTTGTCATTTCCACCATTTCAATTTCGTCCGTCGTGCTCCCCACCGGGTTTTCCCATTTTATATGGGGTAAGTTGAAATCCCCCATTAGTATCCTTTGCTACATGCATTTCTAATGTCATTGAATAACAGATTATTTTGCTCGGCGTCTGAATTTGGCGGTCTATAGCATGCGCCTATTATTATGCCCTTTGAATTTTTGTCCATTATTCTGACCCATATTGATTCTGCGTTGTTTTCTTCCTCCAGATTTAACAGCTGGGCTTCAAGACTATTTCTTATGTATAGCGCTACACCTCCGCCTCTTCTGTCCTGCCTGTCTTTCCTGTACAGTGTGTACCCACTAATATTATATTCATCTCCATCACTCTCCAAGTTTCTGTAACACCTATTCTGTAAATGTGTTTTAAGAAAATATTGGACAAAGACTGTAGGGGTTTATCATAAGCCTTTGAATAAAACCACTAAGCATGCAGTGACCTGTCCAGTTATTTTCTTTTAAATTTAGGCTATAATGAACATGTTAAATATAATAGTCTCATATTAACTGTACCATGCTTGGACTAAGCCTGACCTCTCTCTCTGTTTCTAAAAATCCCCTGCGCACACAGGTTTCAGACACCCTATTTACCTTTCAAGGCAATTTTTTTAATTAATATGAAACTCTACTGTAAGCGCTTTTCCAAATTCACAGCATTAAGACATTTTTGGCTCAATCCGAATTAAAGTCATTAGCTTTCTGATAAGAACTGATACTGTAGACAACTTTTCTAATTTAAATGTAATGCTCGCTTCGGCTGCCAAGTTTTCATGAATTTCTATAATATAATGAAGAGAACAGACATTACCCATATACTCCCTTATTCTCGTACCAAAAGGTATTTATTTTGTTGATATTAATGAGATCGCTCATTATAGAAAGGCTTTGTATTCAAAACTGCTAATGACCAGTGAGTCTCGCTTCAACTGCCAAAAATAACTTTCTTTGCCCAGCACCACTCTGCTACAAGCAGGTATAAGTGAGGTCACCAAATTATTTTTCTTTAGTAAGTCTACGGTGTACTAAAGTTATTAAATACCATTTATACTTTATTGTCTTATATTCAAACTTAACAGTTCCTCTGTTTTTTATTGCAGTAAAACCTTTATATAAACTAAACATTTATATTATTTTGTTTAATTGATATTGTAATGTCTAAAAGATATTTTGTTTAGTTGAAGACAGAAACTGAACTAATTCTTAATTTGATTAAATGAAATGCTCACTCCTGCTTTTACAGTCTATTTGTATTACAGTACAGCCTTAAACAAACAAAAACACTTGTTTAAATATTCTGTTTCTTATTAGATCAAAATACTACTATTTTTAAAAACTCTGCTCAAATAGGTACAACATAGCTTTTTTAGTTTTAAACATTTGTTCTGTCTAGAAATGGTTACTTTTTTCTTATTGTTAAGTTTCAATACCAAGCCTCTGTGTTTAGTTCCCCAGATGCCTGCTTCTGCCAAGGTTATCACAGATAGAAACTGTAATCCATTTGGAAAAGGGGTCTTTTATTTTTTAATCCCGGTCTGGTGACCAAACAATATCCTCTGGCAATACACACCAATGTGTAATGCACGGAGATAACAATAATAATGGGTTGCAGCCCAAACAATAAATACACATTATCTGCCCCACAATAATACTGGACACAGTCACCAGTCCAGGTGCGTGCAGTAGTGTTCGTGGTGGATGATAACAATTTATTAAGTGACTGTGGTGTACTGTTGTTACGATTTAGTGCTGGCCCAAAGCGACAGCTCCGGATATGTGATTCACAAACAAAGACAATTACTAGCAAAGAGAAACAAACAAAAAACACTCACAAATACTTTTTTTTAGTTTTCTCTGGGTCTCTCCCGGTCCTTCCAGTGAAGGAGTAGATTGCAATTCTCAGTCCCCTTTTATGCTATCACGCATGACCTCTTGGTAAATGAGTGCAGCTGTCTCTACAGTTTGCAGCTGCTATGTTGTTTACCTTCCAGGTCAATACGTTCCTGCAACAGAGTCTCGCCTTCTTCCAGACTGACTGACTTCCCGACCCTGGGAAAGAACTCAGGCCAGCCCATCCAAAGAACTCTACTTTCGCTGCTTAGTGCCCTCACAGGCCAGGAGGGAGATTTACAACCAAGATTCATTATATTTCTGTCACAGGGTGGTTTGGAACTTTCAGCAGGCTGACCATACCTTTTGATACCAGGAGCTCTCTTTTTCAGACCTTACACAGACTTATTCAAAAGGATATAAAATACAGAATCCTACAACATTACTATTAGCAATGTATTTCATTCTATAGCATACAATCCATATCTAATAAGTCAGCTTGTTCCCAGCAAGATTCAAATTCTCCTCCTGGCTCAGCTCGAAGCGGCTCTGCGAACACCACAACAGGCCTGTGCATCCAGCGTTTTTCATCACAGGCGTGGGCGACCAGGGTCTTTACTTGATAATCTTGTTAGCTGGGCTCCCATCTCTACATTCTCATGTTCTCATTCTCATCATCAGTGAGCAAACACATTTTAACTGAATCTGGGTCCATCAAAGAACCGAAAACCCTTGCACCCGAGGCCTTTCATGCAAAAGGATCTAATGACTTATAGCACATAAGGGACGTGCCAGCGCCGTTTATTTTAAACAACAAATTTAAATCAATATTTAAACAAAAAGACTTGCTCACAGAGCACAAAATAAAAGGTGAAAATAAAACAAATCACGAACACAAAATAATAACAAAACCCAAGTCAGACCGGGAGATCGCCTTCACTGAACCTATAGGTTTTGTTTTTTAGATTTCTCTTTGCTCGCTCTCGTTCCTCCTCTGAACACCCACCATGAGTGCCGAGAGCTGCAGGTTTATATATCATGGCCGACAGGTTTAACTGGCTAGTAATTATTCTATTACCCCTTGGCAACAATCTGCACAAGTTTATTAATTACTCCTGGCAGAGGACAAGTACCCAACCTCGCCTCTGCCAGAACACATTTAAACAAACAAAAACAAAACACACACAGCGCTTTGCCGTCATATATAAATACAATACAATAAATAAATCATAATACAAACACAGATACAACACAGGGGCAGCGGGGGAGACCCTGTTCTAAAAATAAATAAACAAATAAATGTACAGGGCTCCTCGCCCTGTTACAAATGGGGTCACAAATGGAGATTAGATAAAGGGGCATTCAGAACAGAAAATAGGAGGCACTTTTTTACACAGAGAATTGTGAGGGTCTGGAACCAACTCCCAAGTAATGTTGTTGAAGCTGACACCCTGGGTTCCTTCAAGAAGCTGCTTGATGAGATTCTGGGATCAATAAGCTACTAACAACCAAACGAGCAAGATGGGCTGAATGGCCTCCTCTCGTTTGTAAACTTTCTTATGTTCTTATGTTCTTATGTTCTTATTGAGTTTCTGTCTTGGGAAACGCACATTTTCTCAAGTTAGCTGTCAGCCGGGCTACCCTTAGAGACTGAAGGACGGCTGTAACCCTAGCCAAATGCTCTCGCCAGGTGGACCTGTAAATCACCACACCATCAATATACACTGCTGCATATTCATTATGTGGGTGTACAACCTGGTCTCTGAAAGGCAGCAGGCACACCATGTAGCCCAAACGGCATGGTTTTAAAGTGGAACAGCCCTTCTGGTGTTGAAAATGCAGTTTTCTCTCTAGAACTGCGGGTTAAGGGGATCTGCCAGTATCCCTTTGTCAGGTCCAGAGTCAAGATAAACTTCGCCTTTCCCAGTCTATCTAAAAGTTTGTCGACCCGAGGCATAGGGTACGCATTGAACTTGGCAATAGTGTTTACCTTCTGGAAGTCCACACAGAAGCAGTTGGTGCTTCTTTCTTGGCCACCATGACAATTGGACTGCACCACTCGCTCCTGGAAGGCTCAATCACCCCAAGTTCGAGCATATCCCAGACCTCTTTGCGAACACCACTTCGTCGACTTTCCGGGATCTGGTAAGGTCTCTCTCGCACCGTGACACCTGAGGGAGTGATAATGTCATATTCAACCAAGTTAGTCCTGCCGGGCAAGTTAGAAAAAACATCGCTCCTCAATAAGCTTACGCAGTTCCTGTTGCTAATCTGGAACCAATTGTTCCCCCATCAAAATGATTTTTGTGCTAGGAGTCTCTGGACAGGGGCCTAAATCATCCTCTACATTGCCTGGGGCTATAAATAAGACCTCCCTTGCCTGCCAGGGCTTTAATAAATTTATATGATAAATTTCACATTCATTCCGGGGATCGGGCTGTCTAATTTCGTAATTCACCTTTCCTATAGCCCGAATCACTTCATATGGCCCTTGCCATTTAGCACATAATTTCGATTCTGAGGAGGGAAGCAGCAGCATTACCTTGTCTCCAGGTTGAAAGGTTTGAATTCTTGCATTTTTGTTGCCAGTGCTGAGCCGAGTTGAGGCCAACAGGATGCTCATTTACAATGCATTAGAAAGACCTCACCTAGAATATTGTGTTCAGTTCTGGTCACCTTGTTACGAAAAGGATATTGCTGCTCTAGAAAGAGTGCAAAGAAGAGCAACCAGAATTATCCCGGGTTTAAAAGGCTAAAAGAACTGAATCTATTCAGTCTTGAACAAAGAAGACTACGCGGTGATCTGATTCAAGCATTCAAAATCCTAAAAGGTATAGACAATGTCGACCCAGGGTACTTTTTTGACCTGAAAAAAGAAATAAGGACCAGGGGTCACAAATGGAGATTAGATAAAGGGGCATTCAGAACAGAAAATACGAGGCACTTTTTTACACAGAGGATTGTGAGGGTCTAGAACCAACTCCCCAGTAATGTTGTTGAAGCTGACACACTGGGATCCTTCAAGAAGCTGCTTGATGAGATTCTGGGATCAATAAGCTACTAACAACCAAACGAGCAAGATAGGCTGAATGGCCTCCTCTCGTTTGTAAACTTTCTTATGTTCTTATGTTCTTCTTAAATAAATAATCGGCAGTGGAACCAAAGGGGCGGGGCGCACTTGACCCTGACGTTACTCGCTGGCAGTCTGGGCATGTGGCTACATATTTCGACACATCAGTATGAAGACATACCCAATAGAATTGAGCCAATATCCGTTCCCTTGTCTTGTCAGCTCCGAGGTGCCCCGCAAAAGGGATATCATGCGCCAGCCTCATGACCTCTGCCCGACAAGATGGGGGAACCAATAATTGTGTTACAGGCTATCCTGTGCCTGTGGCTAGGTTTACCCTATACAGTAATTGCTCCTTGATACTGAAGTGTGGAAATACTAGCACCCCAGCACCATCAACATCCTTACCTTCAATAGACCTGACCTGCCCCCAAGCATGCACTAGTGACGGGTCATTATGTTGGCCCCACACTATGTCCGCGCTTGAGTACCA